>NW_026652288.1:7905906-7993505 GCF_009828535.3 Hylobates moloch
GAAGGAAGGAAGGAAGGAAGGAAGGAAGGAAGGAAGGAAGGAAGGAAAAAAGGGAGGGAGGAAGGAAGGAAGGAAGGAAGGAAAGAAAGAAGGAAGGAAGGAAGGAGCTATAAGCTACTAGCTCAAGTGTATACCTCGTACTACAAAAGGGAAAGGCTTCTTTAAACTAACTTAAAAAAAGAAAGACAAGGCAACGTGTTTGCTCATTCAAGGGTGGAAGAGCTTTACTGTGTAAGCTGTCCACCTGAAGGGTCTGCAGCTCCCATTCGGGTGTGAACAGCTTCTCTGAGAGAAACACCCATACAGGCCACCCCTTCCTCAGAGCATCCCATCACAGCCTAATAGGGAAATTATTGTTATAGTTTATTTAGGGAAAAAACATAATTCAACACATGACCCTGCAAAACTGTACAGTGTAACAGGACATTGAAGTGACTTTTGCTCTGGCACAGGGGAGCGCTGAGTGAAAAGATCTCTGGATTCTGAAAGCCCGGTTGTCCCGGGCTGCCACTTAGGTTGGTGTGCTCGCATTAATGTTCTGCAGCAACTTATAGTCCATGAGCAACCACAGGACTTTTATTGTCTGCCTTCCTAAATCTGTCCTGCTGTAACTTAAAAAAGAAGTTACAGCATCTCTACAACACTATTTGGTTTTAACTGGGTTGCTAAATGTGTTTGCTGAAGTCATCTATAAGGCGTTAAGCACTTCAATGGTACAGGGTGTCAGAGATAAATTCTGCAGTCAGTGTGTGGCACTGGATGAGATTTATTTTGCAAACTTTGCCAACCCCAAAAAGGAGATTATATGTTTTGGGAGATAGGGCACCATCCTGTTAGTGAAGTTCATTTAGATGTATTTCTTATACCAAAGGGCATTAAGTCTCTCTATAAATATTAACAGAATTGTGTTGCAAAGTGTAAGTCCCAAATGGGTGTGTCATTTGGCAGACCGTGCCCCCCAGGTATGGATTGTGCCGTCCCCAGGGAGAACTGGCTTCTCTCTCCTGCATGGCATCAATTTTATAGGCTTTCATTCCTCCGAGAGAATTAGAAAACATTTGGAGTCAGCACTTCCACACTCTTAGTCTTGTTTCTCAGAGTAGCTGCATATTTGGTGGCAATTAGGATGTTCAGGTGCTAAATCAATGATTTTCTCCATGGCCTATGACTTATGTTTGTAATATAATAGACATACCAAGGGTGCCATCCCCTTACAACTGTTTATAAAAATAACCCAAAAATGAACCTATTAATTTTATTTCTAAAAGTTATTTTATTTAAACCAGTGGTTTAAGTAAACTGGGGGCAAAATTTTGCACCTCCTTCCCAGAGACATTTGTCAATGTCACTTTTTGTGTAACATCTTGGGGGCATGTATTGGCATCTCGTGGATAAGGCCAAGGGTGCTGCTGGACATCCTACAATGCACAGCACACCCCAGGCAGGAATCGTTCAGCCCAGGATGTCCACAGGGCCAAGGTGAACAGACCTGGCAGAAACCTACTAAGAATTCTCTTTCTTATAGAAACAAGAGACAGATAATTCTCTATGTATGAGTGTTGAGTGTTTCCAATGTACCAGCACTTTGCTGAGGTTGTCTTATTTAATCCTGTCTCCATCAGAAGCAATCTTTTCTGATATGACCTGATAATTGTGTTGTATAAAGTCCTGGTATGATCAAAAATGGCCAAAGTCTTCAGTATCTCTACCTCCAACCCCAAAATTCTCTCCCTCATCTCACTTAACTTCCCGGTGGCATTCAACACTGTGGACCACATTTCCCCCTGAGAAACCCTCTTTTCTCTGTCCAGCAGCTACCTCGCCGGCCCGGCCTTGTCTGCAGCCTTCACAGACCTTCTCCAAGCCAGTCAGCGCTGCAGCGACTCAAGGTTCAAGCCCAGGTCCTCTTCTTTAGGGCCTCTCAAAGGCAACTTAGCAAACACCCAACACTTAACCCAAACTCCTAATCTCCCGCTCTGAATCCTTGTCCTCTTCCAGGTCTCCCAGGCTTGGTCAGGGATGGCCCCACATTTATCCACTTCTGGCGTCGGAGCCCACAGGTCTTCTTTACCCCTCACTTCCCGGCTGCCCATAATCCAACCATGAACTAGTCCTGAGCTTGACTCTCAAACATCTTCAAACCCATGCGCTTCTCTCCAATCCTATACCACCACCTTTGCACAAGCTACCATTACCTTTAACCTGGACAGCTGAGGAGACTCTTGCCAGATCTGCCTGCCTCCCCTCAGCTCTCTCTTACCTGTGGCCACAGCGATTCTACCAACCATGCATTACATCGTGCTCTCCCGTCCTCACCCAGCCTACCTACACGCATACATACACACACACACACACATGCACACACACGTACATACACACGTGTACATGCACACACATATATTCACACACGTACATGCACATGCACACACACACACACACACATCTTGAAGCCTGTCGCTGGCTTTCTGTGGCTCTTAAAACACAGCTTCTGAACTTGGCCTACATGACCCTATGCGTTCTGGTCCCTGCCACTTACTCAGCCCTTCAGACACACTGGCCTCGCATCTCTCACATTCATCTTCCCCCTCTGACCGCAGGACCTTTGTTGAGGCTCCTCCATCGGCTGAGATCACCTTTTCCTGATCACTTTCCCCTTTAGCTTGTACCTGTCCTCCAGATCTCGTTTCAGCATCATTTCCTCCTGGAAGCTCTTCTGCTCTCCCAACCGGATCCCTGTGGCAGCTTCTCAGAGCGCCATGCCCTGGTCCTCTGAAGCTCTCAGCAGCCGCAGTTTGGTCTGTTTTCTTTGAGTCATTTTTTGGTTGTTCTCTATCTCCCAGACTGGACTATGAGCAACTTGAGGACAGGGAAACTGAGGCCCTAGAGACACTAAAGAACTTGACCAAGGTGAACGAGTACACACAGTGGCCATCTGACCCTTCGGTCCACCGTTCCTTACCCACTGACTATGTGATGTTGAGGAATTGCAGTGAAACATGAGTAAATATCTAAACTCTGGTTTAATCTCAATGTCACCTAAATAACAATAGGACAGATCTTTTAAACAGGATGGATGGATGAATGAATGAATGAAGACTTCTGCTTTCCATTTGCCCTCTTCAGATACTTAGCTGACTTTTACAGTTTGCAAAATTTAAGAATTGGCTACCTAGGGAGACACTTGCCCACTTTCACCATCTTTATCCTGATTAAGCGTTGAGTCACGCCTCTCAGCGCCATGCTACTTAATGGATGTTCTTCCATCTCAGTCAGTAGCAAGAAGGACCACTTCTGAGTCCATATCTTTTTGCAACATTCACCATTTGCTTCCAAGTAAGGAAGCCACTCGGCTTTTAGTGTCCAGCATACTTCTTGTTTAAGATCACCCTGACTACCACAAAGGCCTTTTTGTTGTATCAGCTTCACCGCAAGGAGAAATGCTTTTAAAGTAAACCATGGAGTATCCCTTAATAAAGGAATAATTGGCAGCCAGTAGTTCTGCTGTACCTGAGGAACACTGAAATAAATCATGGTTAAATCAAGTTGTTTCCATAAAGGAAAAGTGTAAAACCCTGGAAATATCTATGTAGTATAGAAATAGGATGAGAGGGAAACACAACTCTTAAAATAGAGCCCGTAGGAAAGTTCATCAAAGGCAGATGCTCAAGAAAACGTAACTTTTATGGTTTCAAAAGGACAGTAATGTGAATCAACTGTCCAGTGATCCTACCCAAAACTGTACAGTGATCCCGGTAAAGTGGTGAGTTCATAAATAGGTGGCTTTGTTCTAATTTTCCATCTCTAAATTTAGATTCATTGCAGTATACAGCTCAAGGTCTTAAAATGCATACCAGGGAGTTTTTACTAAATTCCAACTTGACTTTATTCATTTTGTTCTGCACTTAAAAATGTGAGATGTATTTCGCACAGCCCATGAATTACAGTTACCTGTTGGGATGGGAATGGGTCTTTAGTTTTTCATTTCTGGGACCACCATTGGATGGTGTCTGACAGCTTTAAAAGACAACACAGAGCTGGTTGGGGATGGGGTGCGGGTGAGAGTGCTGGTGCCTCTTGGTGCCACAGGGCGATGGGCTCCACTGCCTTGGCACCAGAACTGGCATGAGCCCTGGGCTCTGCAGGGTGGGAGTTAGCAAACTCTGTAGATAGGCACCAGTTAAGCCCTTGTTTTACTCTTTGCTCCCAGGTCTCCTCTCTCCTCCTTTCTTCCCCTGCCTTCTCCACGCGGCCCATGGGAGCAAAACTGGGCAGCCCAGCCCTTCTCTCAACCACAGTCAAGTAGACTCAAACCAGAAGCCTAGCTCTGCCTGGCTTCCCTTCCCCAGGTGCCACATCTCCATCTGCAAAAGGACATTGCTCTGCTGGCCTCGCGAGACTTCGTGAGGATTTCATGGGAGGACGCAAATGCAGTAATGTCGACCATCCACATTGATTCACATCCCCCCGCCGCCTCCCTGTTGCTCAATTCACCTGAGATGTTCTTATGACAATTTCCCGAACTACCACCTGCGTAGACCAAAGCTCTCCTCTCATCCATTCCTCCTCTTCCTCTCCCACAGCCTCATGACCAAGTCTGCTCCTGCCTTCTGTGTACTTTGGAGTCTTATTTAGCTTCTAACACTTCTGGACCAGAATCACAGCTGGGTACAGTGTCTACTACGCCTAGATCACAAAGAGGCAGAAGTCATCAGAATCAGCTCCCCACAAAATAACTTCCAAAGGCAGCACTCACCAAATGCCACTTGTGTAGGTCATCTCCTACAAAGTTCTGCGTGCAAATTATAATTTGTTTTAAAGGCAGTGTTTCTGCTACTGAATCATACACTATCTCAGGCAATCACAGGAAAGACCTGGGCAAACGCAGACATGTAATGTCATACAAGGACGGAGCTGGGGGAAAGAGAAGCATTGCTGGGCTGGGGAAGGCTGCTTTGCCCAGTCCAGGCTACAGTACCCGTGAAGTTACTGCTGTCCTAAGAGCACTCCCATTATAATAGACTGGGTTCCAGAGGCACGGGCAGAAGGTGAAAGGCCAGGATGGGAAGAGGAGAGACCATTAGGAGCTGGGAATGAAGACAGGAAGAGGCAAACCAAATACAATCCCAGAGCTTGGTTTTCCTACACAGCTGCCCTGAGCCCACCCCTCACCCCAACTTCCCAGGCAGCCCGTTCTAGGTGGTGATGGTTCAGGCTGGGGAGGACAGCTGTGGCTCAGCAATTAGGGGCAAGGGCAGGCCAAGACACCTTGATTTTTCACTTTGGTACCTGTGATTCGAACTATTTCTTTCCCTTTTTGGAACATTGAATGATGCCATCAGTGAAACTGCAAATGATAGGCACGTCCCGGTTCACCAACAGATTACCCCCGTCACCAACGTGATTCTTTGCCACTCATTAAAGAGGGTTGGATTCACTTGCTATGAATGATGGTTGTAAGGACCCCCCAGCCACATAGAATTCAAAATTCCAGCAACAATCCCAGCATAGGCACACAGGGGGAAGGCCCCTGAGGATCCTGGCACATGCCCACCCTTTATCTGCCAGCCTCTCCCTGCACCAGGCCTGCAGGGAGGAAGGAAGCAGGCAACCTCCCCAGCACCATTCCTGAATCGGGGCCTGGAAAGCAGTGACCCCTGGCTGCAGTGATGGCTTGACTCCAGAACTACACCCTAACACGGCCCCTTGTAGGCCACTCTGTCGTGGAGGCACACCTCATGCACAGCCTGGCACGGTGGGGACTCAGGGACTCTGAGGGCCTCACACCATGCAGCTCAGCCATTCCTGTGAAAAAGAATGTGCAGACCCCCGGTGTTGGTACGAAGAGGAGGGTATTGTCTTTTACAACCACAAAACATCCACAATGCAATCGTCTCCCAACCTCAATGCCAGAACCCCTGCGGCAAGCTGGCCAGGAGAGGTGGGCTGCTCCAGGTGGCTGAGGGCACCTCTGAAGCTGCAGCACAGCTGGAGAGGGGTGGCCCTGGCCCCAGCGTGGTGCATTTGCTCTGCAGGAAGAGGCACTGGAGCTGAGTCTGCTGAATGATGCAGTTCACTTCCCTGCCTCTCACAGGCACAATTTGATATATTTTTCAGAAACCATTAAAAAGCTTAAGCTCATTAATGTAAATGTTTCCCCACCTGCCCTCTCCACCCAGGTGCCTGGTCATGTGCCAACTGGCAACTGTCAATGATAATTGCACCAATTCACCAGGGATCATCCTACCGGCTCCCTGTGCCTCTCAACTCTTCTCCTGGAGGTAAATGGCATGGCTGCCTGGAGGGCCCTGGATCGTCAGCAGGTTTTTGGAATGGGCAGCCTCTAGTTTTGAATCAGTTTATAGCAAAGTCCCAGAATGGTGGGGGCAGACATCTGGGGCCTCTGCTCCACAACCACCAGTTGGAAACTTGATCTCAGCGTTCCTTTCTAATTCACATTCTGCCCTGACCTTCAGCTTAGATATCATCTACTTAGAGTAGATGGAGAGAAATAAAATGGCCAATGACTGTTGACTTGTCATTGGGCATCCAATGCAAAACACCACGTGCCCTTCCACTGAGACCAACCCTGGCTCTTCACTTTGGAAGCAACCCAAATTCAGCCAGTGACTTGCCTTAACTCTGGTACCTGGCACACCTGATGATAGAACTCAAGAGGGAAAAAGAAAAACATGAGAAATAACCAACAGGGGGAAGTAACTATAGCCCTAAACAGTTCAAAAATAAATGATCTGGGCATTACTTTTCAATGGAAGACAGTAACAGTTTAACAGTGTTCATGGAACTGGAAAGCCGCTTCATGCTACCAATGTGTGTGGGTTCTTGAATATGATTTGGGTCTATGTCACCACCAAATCTCACGTGGAATTGTAATCCCCAGTGTAGCAGATAGGGCCTGGTGGGAGGTGATTGGCTCACTGGGATGGATTTCCCCCTTTGGTGCTGTTCTCATGATAGAGTCCTCAAGAGATCTGGTTATTTAAAAGTGTGGCACCTCTCCCCTCTCTCTCTATTCATTCTGCTCCAGCCACATAGCTCACAGCTCTGGAGCCTGTACAGGATTCAGAGTGGCTTCTGCTTCTGGGGCGGCTTCAGGAAACTTTCAGTCATGGTGGAAGCCTCCGCAGAGGCCCAAGCCACTACGCATCCTGTACAGCCTGCAGAACTGTGAGCCAATTAATCCTCTTCTTTATAAGTCTCAGGTATTTCTCTAGAGCAGGGCAGGAATGGACTAGTACATCCTTCAATTAAAATCACAGTGTGAAAGAGAAATGGCAGTCTGTTGAGGACTGCTTTGCAGTTAGTTTGATCAATCATGGCTGAAAGCTGAAAGCTGGCCAACAAGAAGAAAAGGAGATCAACTCTCTCTTGTAGTTAATTTCTACACTAGAAATCCACTGCATTCATACCACTCATTGTCCATTGTTCTAAAACTGCATCTATTCTTCCAACCCGATTTTGCTGGTTTTATCAATTCCTCTTACTTTTCCCTTTCCTTTTCTTTCTTAAGGATTTCCATGTCTACTTTCAACCCTAACCCTCCTCCCTCTGAGGAGCAGTATCAGCAGGTGGGGCAGTGAAGGTCAGTATGTGCCTTTTCCACTTGGGGCTCCCAAAAATGTTGTCTTTGATTAGGGACTGCGTTTTTTTTTTTTTCTTTTTAACTTGTGTTTGAGCCACTGTGTTTGCCCAGTTTCTGAAATTGTCCTGTAAGGCTCAGCTGTCCACCATCCTTCCAGCCTCATAAGCAACATAGCTCACTGTCTCAAGAAGGGCTCTGGGAAGTCCCAAAGCCTTCCCGGGCCGTGCTCCAAGGCCTGTCCCTCCCTGCTGGCCCTGACATGCCAGCCAGCTCTGCTCTCCTCATCCCCAGCACCACCCAGCCAGGCTCTGGGATGCCTGTCTGGCCACATTCCAGGACAACCTGATAGTCCTTCCTCTCTGCCTGTTTTCTCCACCTGTCCTCACACACTCGTCTCTCCTCCTCTGACTTCCACTATCTTTTCCATGGCAGTTAGAAGTCAAAACAGACCAAATAGAAAAGATATGCTGACCATCACTCATCCACTCCCTCCCTCTTTGTGTATCACCTATGGCGTGCTGGATAAATTTCTGGTGCATGTGCAATTTGGAGAAATTCCAGAGGTCTGCACTCCTTGTCTCCCTGGGTCACAGGGAAGCAAATGACAAGGAGTTGGCTATGGTCCCCCCTTTATAAATGAGGAAATGACTTCTCACTGGCACTGAGAAGTCATTTTTTCTTTTATAAAGTGGGGACCATAGCCACTTGACTATGGTCCTGACTCAAGCAGGGCCACACAGCCAATAATTGGTCATTCCTGTGCTCAAACTTCAGGTGTCAGCTTCCAATTGCTCCCATCTGTCAATGTCATCCTGCCCCTCAGTTGCTGGCAAGTGAAGATATGAAGTAAAGTAAGGCTTAACCCTTGAGGAACTTAGGCTTATAATGGGCCCAACAATAGATAGGTGAAGGTTAAAATTTGCAAAAGCAGCAACAGAGAACAGACCAAGATTAGGTGTCCAAGGAGTGGTGCCCACCACGGGGCATGGAAATGATGAGATGGCTGGGAATTGAAGGGGTCAGAGATGCAAACATGACAACAGTAAGATTGGACCTGAACCTTAGCCTTAAAGGGAAGCAGTAACCAAATTGATGAGAAGAATGACAGTGGTGGATTGGCAGGTAGCACAGTCTGGGGAAAAGGCAGTAAGACAAGAGTAGGTAGAGCTTAATCAGAGAACAGGGAGAAACCAGGCTGTCTGAAGGAGAGAGCCCCATCCATGAGCAGCAGTAACCAGGTTTGCTAGGCTGGCTGGGACATAGGGACTGAATGGCAGACTAAGGATCTGTCCCGGGCTCCCCATGTCGTTCTGTGTCCTTGGTAGGAATGACATGCGTAGTTGTTCTGTTTTACAAATGCTACTCACATTGAATTTTTAAATATTCATCTCATATTTTTATTCTGTTGTCTGTTTTCTCTTGTTTCTAATATCAGTGAACCTCCACAATTTTAGAAATCTTAATGAATTTATTCACATGTATTTAACGTAAATGTAAAGAAACTAATTCCCATCTTCTTTATTAGCTTATAGTCAAACTAAGAGCTTCAGGCCTGAGAATAATCTTCCCCTAAAAAGACATGTGCTCTCTCTTTTCTGCTGACAAAAACTACATAACAATCCTCTTTTCCTTTTCGCCCTTGCTGGTAGGAAGCTCAGAGATACATTTCGACTCAGCCACAAAAATTAATTAACCCCCCCAGTTGTCATATTTGCTTTGCTTCCTTTCTCCTTTATTTCCAGTGCTTTGTATGTTTATAAAGCTTATTGTCTCTATATCCTTTGTTGAAGATCACCTCAAAGCCTTTGTGGAAACAGGCAAAGTAAGTAAACATCAACCAACCAACAATGTCACTCTCTGTTTCACTCAACTCTTTCCTTCATTCATTCAACAAGTATTCAGTGAGCCTCGACATGTGCTAAATCTGTGCTGGGAGCTCAGGATTAAGAAAGAATGGGCTGAGTGCAGTGGCTCATGCCTGTAATCCCAGCACTTAGGGGGACCAAGGCAGGAAAATCACTTGAGGCCAGGAGTTCAAGTCCAGCCTGGGCAACATGGCGAAACCCCCTCTCTACTAGAAATGCCAAGAAAATTTAGCTAGGCTTGGTGTCACATGCCTGTAATCCCGGCTGCTTGGGAAGCTGGGGCACGAGAATTGTTTGAACCTGGGAGGCGGAGGTTGCAGTGAGCCAAGATCACACCACTGCACTCCAGCTTGGGCGACAGAGTGGGACTGTGTTTCAAAAACCAAACAAAAGAAATATATACATACATATTTCATAAGGCTTATTGCTTCTTCACTAAAGGAAGAAGATAAATTGATATCAAGTTTCATTAAGTGAAGCATATGGGAGAATTCGCTACATAAGGAAGCAGGAAAAGGAGTCCATTTCCTTAAAGTAGCTTTTTAGAAGCAGGCAGGCGTCTCTCACACATCTGAGACAACCTGGTATCCAGGCATCCTATGATCTTTCTAAATTTGGTCTCACCTAGATTTATTAGAGAATCGACCTAAGCAATACACTTTTGGGTCTGTTTTTTTAACTGACAAATAAAAATTGTCTATGCCTTATATTTACATTTTATTTATATTTTTCACAACATCATATGTGTATATTGTAAAACGGCTAAGTTGAGCTAGTTAACATATGCAATACACCTCACATACTTCTCATTTTTGTGGTAAGAACACTTAAATATGGCCTATTAGTAAGATAACATAGTTATTGGTCTATGTGAGAAGCTGAAATCCTCCGGCCAGGCGTGGTGGCTCACGCCTGTAAACCTAGCACTTTGGGAGGCTGAGGCAGGTGGATTGCCTGAGCTCGGGAGTTCAAAACCAGCCTGGGGAACACAGTGAAACCCCATTTCTACTAAAATATGAAAAAATTAGCCGGGCATGGCGGCATGCGCCTGTAATCACAGATACTTGGGAGACTGAGGCAGGAGAATCGCTTGAACCTGGGAGGCAGTGGTTGCAGTGAACCGAGATTGCGCCATTGCACTCCAGCCTGGGCGACAGAGCAAGACTCCATCTTGGGGAAAAAAAAAAAGATAAAGCTAAAATCCCCAATAAAGGAATCCTTGCTCAAAATTAGAAAATATTTTATTTAAAAATGATGCTTAAAAAATCCCAATTAAAATGATGCCATTACCACTGTCCACTCTCAACACACACACGAATTAATTTTAAAGATAAAGCTTATTTCTAAATCCTTACACAAAAGAACTGATTTTAAATGACATGCAATTGGTAGCAGATCTGAACCACACAGAGCCCCAGCTTGGTGCTCCGTCTCCCCAGCCATGTGAGGACACAGCCCTCTTGAACTTCTAAACTGCTCCTCAGGAAGCAGAGCAGCATGGAAACGGCGTGAAAACCAAGCCAGCCTTTCCATTCACCAGGGGTTTTCATTCCTATTCAATGTACTGGACAAAGTCACCCACAGAGCAACTGAATTACTTCCTGGTCATTCTTGAAGTATTTCAGTTCTCAGGCAGACCCGGGGCATACAAAGTTGTGTCCAAAATCATCACTCTACCTCCAGGTTTCTCTGTAACCAGCAATTTACTAAAAGTACTTCCTGGGCCTCAAGGTGGGAACTTTATGAGCTTCAGATTCTGCAGCCTCCCAGTCTAACCAAAGTTATATGTGATCATTAATTTTATGTTTCAACTTGACTGGGCTACAAGATACCCAGATAGTTGGTAAAACAGTATCTCTGGGGTGCCTGGGACAGCGTTTCCAGAAGAGATTAGCACTTGAATCAGTGTACTGAGTAAGGAACACCAACCCTCATCAATGTGAGTGTCATCATCTATCCAATGAATAGAGTAAAAGGTGAAGGAAGGGTGAGTTCGCTCCCTCTGCTTGAACTGGGACATCCTTCTACTCTTGCCTCCTGACACTGGCACTTCTCGTTCTCTGGCCTTCAGACTTGGACTAAATTCCCCACCAGCTTTCATGGTCCCCCAGCTTGCAAATGGCAGGTCATGGGACATCTGGACCTCCACAACCCTGGGAGCCATTAACATCGTAAACCTCCCATGTGTCTATCTCTATATGTCCTATGGGTTACGTTTTGCTTAGAGAACCCTGACTAATACTGTATACTTCCCAATGCCTACTTTAATCCTCAAAAGAAAGCTGAATCTGATTTGCACAGTTTTATTCAATAAAGATCTCTATGACAATGTCAATTCAGGTGATTGGAACAGATAAAACTGAGCCAAAATGCTGTGTGACACTAAAAATCCAGAAAAATTTACAGAAAAAAGTTGTGTGTTATTGTTTATTTATATTTATTTTATTTTATTTTATTTTATTTTATTTTATTTTTGAGATGGAGTATCGCTCCCATCGCACAGGCTGGAGTGCAGTAGTGCAATCTCCCCTCACCACAACCTCCACCTCCCGGGTTCAAACGATTCTCCTTCCTCAGCTTCCTGAATAGCTGGGATTACAGGCATGTGCCACCACGCCCGGCTAATTTTTTTGTATTTTTAGTAGAGATGGGATTTCGCCATGTTGGCCAGGCTGGTCTCAAACTCCACCCGCCTCAGCTTCTCAACGTGCTAGGATTACAGGTGTGAGCCACTGTGCCCGACCAGGAAAAAGTTATTCTTACTCTGTTTTTCAATCTTACTATATACCAAGCTGTAATGGGTATACGTACATAGACTATAAAGCAATGAGACCCCTTGTTTATATCCCACAGTGATGCCCAAGTTATCTTCAATATGCTATATTCATTGGTTAATGTGAGTACTTGGGGAGTTTCTAATATAACCTTTAATGTGTGTGAACAAATTGCCAATAAATCCCAGAATAGACTTTAAGAAGTCAGCATGATCTTTCCCTGCTAGATACTATCTTTTAAAAGGGTAGGAGAAAGTTGTCTGGAAAAAAAAAAAAAAAAACACTTCAGCATGTAAATTAATTTTAAAATGGGCATGGTAGTTTTACATTTTGAAGATAAGAAGATTAACCAGAAGGAACTGAGAGAGAAAATTTTCAAACCTGAATGGGGAAAAATGCTTTAAAAAATATAGCTGTGAAGAGAGCTGAGTCATTTGTGATAGAATTTTAAGGCCCTGCAAAAGTCCCGACCATGGTCACAAGTGGTTTACATAAATCCATGTGCCCTCTTCTTTGAGCCAATCAACTGCTCTCCAGCCCTGCGGTGAGTGGCATCACTAGGATGAGTCAATGACACTGTCACACAGTAGAAAACACAGCCTCCTTTCATCTCGATGATGTGCTTTCTTGCAACTTCATTAAACTGAACCAGAAATCACATCAGACAACAGGGAAGAGACATGGGATGACTTTTGACATGAGATTGAGAGACAGGTGGGTGAGACTTCAAGAAAAATGACACAAAGATAAGACAGTTTCATATTCAAGATGATCTTACTCTTCTGAAAACCCAAACATCAACGTCTTAGGGCCAGAAAGTAAAACTTCTAATGAATAGGATGTGAAAGTCGCCAGGCAGACTCCTTGCCTTTCACCATGACACTAAATGAAAGCACAGAAAGTCCAGCAGCTAAATGAATGTGTAAGATCTCTCAGACAAGATCTCTGGGGTCGCTCTAATTATAATACCCAAATGTTGTTAGCAACAATAGAAAGCACAATTTAAATATGTGATTTGGTGATTTTTTTTTAATACATTTGGGGCTCTTTTGAGAGTTCTGAAATTTCCATAGCAGCTGCGTACTTCAGACCTGGTGGCATTTGGGGAAACACTTGTCAAATCCGTACTTGGAGCCCAAGCTGCCTGGGTGAAAACGGATTTTTCCCTATTGTTAAGTGAAAATTCCATGAGCAAAATATTCTTACATTGTGTCCAGTACAAATATACCTTTACACTGAAAATATTACCCTAATGAGCTTGCTTGTGATGTTCACACTGGAAATAACAGAAACATGCAGGCCCTCTCTGTCTTTTTCTCTTCTATGACCTTCTCCTCCACTTTACTGAGAGAGTATGAGTAAGCTGGCAGAAAATCAACAGGGACAAAGGGAACCGCTGGCCTCTTGGTTACAGAGGGCCCTTTCGATACCATCCTACATCTACAATACACCACCAGTTTCCTCCTCCGTGATGTGGCATTCTTTAAGGAATAGTTTAGAAGGGCCTGACTTAGAACTATGCCAACAGCTCTTGGCACCACTTATTTGCAGACTCTGGCCCAACTGGCTGAAATCAGTCTTTGCTAATTTATCAGCCAGCACAGGTCTCAGCTGCAGTTTTCAGCTTTGATCAAAGCTGAAGCCCATATCATCGTAACATCATGTGTGAGCCTGGGTCTGGATCAGCAGTGGCTGGGAAGACTAAGGAGAAGCACAGAAGGGACCCGGAGCATGGCTGGGCCCACCTGCTCCCCTCATTAGGATGGGATGAAATAGTGCAGCTGATTGGCCCAGGGAGAAGGGGGTGTGGGCTGGAGATGGAACACAGGATGGTTAGAGAGGGGCTCCCAGGAGGCTGGAATTCTATCTCACCGGCTGCCATCTATTAACCTTGACTAAAGACCTGGCACCGGCCTTGGCACTTACAGATGGTTAGGAACCCAGCCCTCAAGGACTCAGAGGCCAGAGACTGCTAGTTCTAATACAGGTCAGACCTGTAAATGCATGAATGGGGAAGAAATAATCAACCATGGGACTACAGAGAAACAAAGAAATATCAGAAGGACAGACTACAAGGATAGTTTAGCTGCAAATTCACCCAAAAACAGGGAAAATTAGAGGAGGAAAAAAGGTTCCAGAACCTTCATTCAAATCCACTTATTAAGCACCTACCAATGCAACCATTTATTAAGCACCTTCTACATGCAAGGCACACAAATATTAATAGATAGAGTTCCAGCCCTCCAGGACTTCAAGACACAGACACAAACAACTGTGGAAAAGATAGCATGGTAATAAGATATTTCCCTGTGCAAAGTACTGTGAGTGAGAGACCCTGTCTGGGGGAGGATCTGGAGAGCTTCCAGGAGAAGTTGCCATTCACAATGAGCCTTCCAAGGTGAGTAGGGCTTCAACTTGCCAAGACGGGAGGTTAGCTTTGGCTCAACTCTTGGGAGCCCGAAGGTAACAATGCCAGGTGCACAGCTTTCTTCCCTTTCCTGGAGGTTTGAAGGGGGAGGCTCACAGCCTGCAGGCAGCATGGCCTGCGTTCTCTTACGAGATGTATCTCTTTGAGATATGGCTCCTTGCCCTGCAGAAAAGTGCAGCAGTTAACTGGGGCAGCAAGGAGACCCGGAATTCTGGGAGAGCACCGGGCAAAACAGAGGCTGACCCAACGCAGTGGTTCCCGTACCACAACTGCCCCATGGCTTTCAGTTCAATTACAGGCTTCTCAACCTCCCTCTCTCAGTCCTCCTATAAATGACCCACACTGTGTCCCACCCACCGCTCTTCTTAACAGGCTGTGCAACCTCAGGCAGCTGCTTGAACTGCTCTGTCTCAAATTCATCTTCTGTAAAATGGAGACCATTAAAACCAGAACCTCACAGGGTCCCAGTGAAGAGTCAGTGTAGTAGTGCTTAGTACAGGATTTAGCCCAGAGCCAGCTCTCAGGAACTTTTGTTATATTTAATGATCATTTTGTAACTACGTGATCTCCACCACACCCGCGACTTTGCCATACCCCCACATCCACGTCTGCAGCTCTCTTCTCTTTCCCCATGGCCTGCCCTAGAAGTCTGACAGCCTTATGGGCATCACCCCAAAATTACAACGAACACCTCTAACTTTTCAGACTCCTCAAATTCATCGTCTTTCCTCAACAGTGCCTCCTTCTTCCTTGATCTTGGGGATGACATTGGCACGCAATGCTTCCCCAAAAGAGAAGTCAGATGCCAGCACAGACTAGCCCTCTCATTTCATCCAATAAATAGATCTGATTTACTAGAACCCCTTGGCTGGATAATCTCCTTCCCCTTCCCAATACCATCTGGGGACTCTTTCTCCCCTGCCCAGCCCCAGTGACCCCAGGCTGGGGTCCCCAGCATGTCTCGCACATGATGGCAACACACACGTCTGTTCATGTCCATGTCCTGGTGACAGCCTCCCTGGCTTTCCATGGCTTTCTGAATAAGGCCTGTGCTGCAGTCGGCACCTGAGGCCCTCCCGGTCTCTCCTGCTTTTCTGGCCAGGCCTCCATAAATGTTGGCCTCACATTTAGTAAAGCATGATGGGTTCTCCATGAATAACTAGAATGGACGAATGAATGAACCTACCACTTGGTGCCCTGAAAGAACCATTCCTCTGGCCATTCTGAACTATTAATATTTCCAATTCCCTCAACGTGGCACCCTTGAAGACAGGCCTGTGCCTGCTGCATACCCAAGCTAGCTGGCTCCCTGCTGGATTGTCTGCTTCCTGGGCCCTTCCCGGGTGGAGAAGTTGGCCCTCGGTGCCTTCATGGCGCTTCAGATCTGTCTCCCCACTTGGGATGTTATTCCCTAGGCATCAGCTTATTGCTGGTCTTCCCACTAATCTCAGAGTTTCCTAAAGTCGGGAATGATGTCATAGTTGTCTAGGAGTCACTGAGCACTGCCCGGTCTAACACCACGTTCTGTTAATGATTTATTAACCTGCAAAGGAATGGGCCACATGCCAATTGTGTCACACAAACAACACAAGTGAAGGGAGACATCAGTGTGGCATCTCTTTTTTTCCTTTTGGCTTTATTTCCATACGGCTTTCCAGTATCTGCCCCATTCTGTCTTACGAGAAGAGAATGGACCTTGGGGTCTTTCTTTCCCCTTCCTTTTTCTGCCAGACACACTTCCTGCTGCATCGAGAGACTTTTGGAAGATTTGCCTTTCCCTCAAATTTCTCATGATGATGAAGAACTATAATTGCCACTGAATGGTCCAGTTTAGCACAGAGAAAGCCAACTAACATTCACCAGCAGACTTTAAACGCTGATGGTTGAAACAGCCAAGAAAAGTTCATTAAGTGCTAAGCAAGAAAAAGAGCAGGAAAATGAGACAGAACGGCTCCCCGGGGCATTGCAAAAGCAGGCCTTTGTGAGGAAACATTCCTGAAGGAATCTGGGGAAATGACATTGTGAAACTGCAACAGACGGCAGGATAGGACAACGGGCTCCCAAATAGCTGCGTGGCGCCACACCAATGCTCCTTGTGGAGGGAGAGCACATCACAGAGCCCCTTGAGAGGCAGGCTGGAGAAGGCTGCCCCAGCACACCCAAACATCAATTCGTTTTCAAACTTCTCAATTGTTTCTTTTCTTTTTGTTTTGTTTTGCTTTGGAGACACAGTCTCTCTCTGTCGCCCAGGCTGGAGTGCAGTGGTGCCATTTCAGCTCACTGCAATCTGCCTCCCGGGTTCAAGCAATTATCATGCCTCAGCCTCCCAAGTAGCTAGGACTACAGGCACACCACCACACTCAGCTAATTTTTGTATTATTAGTAGAGACAGAGTTTCACCATGTTGCCCAGGTTGGTCTGGAACTCCTGGCCTCAAGCGATCCACCCGCCTCAGCCTCCCAAAATGCTGGAATTACAGGCGTGAGTCCCTGCTTCTGGCCTAAACTGTTTATATAAAGACCATTTGTACTCCCCTTGCCTCAGCACCAAAGGGTATGAGAATTCAGAACAGCATGCCTCCCTCCTCTCAGTTTGCAGTTGAAAACTGGTCAAGAGGAACCAGGTACATCTGGGTTTTTTCTAAAGAAGCCAAGGGTAAAAACCATGACTACTATACTATGGACAGCTCTGAAATGAACAGAATTGTTTTCACACACAGGACCAGCCAGACGTAAAGGTGCATCTTCAAAAAATGTGGTGTCAATGCAATGTGCAGAAACTGTGAGGGGTGGGGGAAGGGGACTCTAAGTAGGATGGTCATATCGTGTATTGTCCACACGAGGTCATTTTTGAGAGCAGAAGGAGAAGTTACTACTTATAACACCTGGACAACTCGTTGTAAACCAGCACTACCCAGGCAAATAAGTGAGTCTGGCCACCTCACCCTGAGTAATGTACTCTGTGAACAAATTGCTGAGGTGAGGAGGAGAAAGAATATCCTAAAAAAAATAAATAAAGAGCTCTCTCTGGACTTAGTACTTTGACTTTTTCCTGATGCAGTTTCAGTCCAAATCACACAGGCATTTCTTATCAGCAAAAGCAGCCAATAAAATACAGAAGGACCATGAGAGAGATGGGCCAGAGCTCTTGTGAAAGTCTTTCAACACACTGGCAGGCTTCTGCCAACAGGAAAACATTTAGCAAGAGGTGTGCAAGCTATTTGTAGATACAACCCGATCATTCAAAGGTAACTATGATCTGGCACACAACAGCATGTCCCCTTTAAAAATAAGCCCATAAAAGTGAAGCTTTGCTTCACATGTCTAAGTGTTTCTGCATCAAATATATATATATTCCAATCAGGTGATTTTGAAAAAGTGAGAAACAGATACATTACCTGGGCACTGAAATGCCCAGGTTCCTCAGACTTCAGAACTGGCTGAGCCCACAGCACTGCCCTTGCCAGCTACTTCAAGGACAGGTGATTTGAGACAAGCCTTCAAGTCCACACCCCAAAAAAATCACCTGGAAAAATCTGAAGTCAGGATAACTATAGTTAAAAAAATAAAAGCCCAGCAGGTAGTGCGAACAAACAGACAAACAACAAAAATTAAGAGCGTTGACTTGCAGCAGGTTCTTCTGTTCAGTGGCCAAAATTTTACTCCTGGATCCTTCATTTTAAAAATAAATAAATATGGCCAGGCATGGTGGCTCACTGTAATCCCAACACTTTGGAAAGCTGAGTGTGTGGATCTCTTGAGCTCAGGAGTTCAAGACCAGCCTGGGTGACATGGTGAAAGCCCATCTCTACAAAAAATTCAAAAGTAGCCAGGCATGGTGGCATGCACCTGCCTGCCTACCCAGCTACTCAGGAGGCTGAGGTGGGAGGATCGATTGAGCCCAGGAGGTCCAGGCTGTATTAAGCCATGATCACATCACTGTACTCCAGCCTGAGTGACAGGGGGAGACCCTGCCTCAAAAAAATAAAAATAGACCTAAGTCCTCTTGACTCATCCTCAAATGCAAACCTAAAGGAGAAAGGGGGCTTCCCACCCATCTCAGCTCCCCACTTCTGTGTGGCCACCTTGCAGTGATGCTCCTGGTGCTGGAACAGAATGAGGGGTCAAGAGGAAGACATTGTCAAAATCCTCAGAGAGGGAAGAAGGAGCGGCTGCCTCCCAGCACGGAGGCCGAGTTGCAAGTTGACACAGCCCAGCTGCGAGGCAGCCACACGGGCACGTGGCACTGGGTGGGAACAGGTGGCCCTCCAGGCTCAGCACACCTACTGGTCCTGAGCAAGTCCTTCATCCTCTGGAGACAAGCTGTGACTTGGCTCGTCTCAGATGGAGGTGCTGTGCAAAGAGCAGGTTGCTGAGTGCTCAGTGCCAGACAAGCCCGCCAATTTTTAACGTTGTGTTAAAAATTGTGTATTCTGTGTGTTCTGGGTGTGTGACCCACAAAGAAAATGGAAGCTCCTGGAATTCTGCTTTCTGTCGACTGTCCTCACAGAGTCCATTCACCCCGAAACATTGCCTGCACCACTTCCCTTTCCCCAAGCATAGTTCACATTTTGGCAGAGTAAACCTGTTCGTGTGAACTAAGGTAAAATTTCATTAACTTGGAATCTGCTGATTTGGAATCATTCACATTAGGCTGAAGTTTAACTTCACACCCAGCAATCCTTTTCTTCTTTCACACAGCAATTTAAGTGTATAAACAGTATTTGGAGGGGGAAGTGTCAAAATGCATCAGAGAATACATTGTTTCAACACATCCAAAGCACTCACTCACACATAATTGTTACAGGAAATAAGTCATCGTTAAATATTCAGTAATTGTAGCTCCCTAAAGACTCCTAACAGGCAACATTTGTATCTTAGTTTTGTTACTGTAGCTCATTCAATTCCTCTACTATTCAGACTGCTGTTTCCCTAAATTCTCCCAAATGAGTGTCATCTTATTCCATTTGAAATGAAAAGGGTCCTATGTCTAATAAACATTAACTTTACAGTGCTTCATTTAGTACCCAATAAGAAGGTGGTATTGACTGTGCTGATTTTTATATTTGAAAGTGAAGATCCAAAAGTTTCCGGTTGCTCTGCTACCAAACACTTTCTTTGTGCCCCATACCATGCTCTGTGTCCTACAGGAGATATGAATCCAGCTAGGAAGGCAAGTCTAGCCCTTATGAGAATAATCTGGTCCCAAAGTCTAGAGTACTAAATCCAAGCACAATAGAACATCTCCGAAGGCAAGCGACTGAGCAGAATTCAGACCTGAGCCCCGAAGACTGTTTCAGTCCTCTGGAACTTTGCACATGCTGTAGTTCCTCGGATTAAGAGAGCGCTTTCTCACCACCACCTCCTGGGCTGTCTGCAGAAGTCAGCTCAACAATGCCTCCTGAGATGCCTCTGGGCCCTGGTACTCTTGATCTAATAACAGCATCAATACACCTGCTATTTGCCTCACACTGTGCATGCCTCTGCCATCGCACATTACAGTTCACATTCCCCTGCTCATCTCTAGTGTCTCCACAACTGGACTGTGCACTTCTTGAGGGCAGAGACCATGCCAGTGCCTCTGGGAGTGACCACCATCTTCCCAGGAAGCAGGAACTCATTGAGCTCTCCATAGAACTTTGTCAAATGAATGAATAGATGAACTTATTCCTGTGTTCTACCTCTCTGTAGAAATGTCCTGGCTTTAGACATTAAGAAGTAAGTCAGGGCTGTCACATGGTTGCCCAGTAGCCCTCCTGCATCAGAGGTTGTGCAGCCCTGCTGAGTGTGGTCATCATTTTTAAACATCGCCATTGCCAGACAGTTGCAAAGGTGCTACCATTCTTCCACAAGGGAAAGTCCCTCAGCAGAGTGGACAGTGAGCTCTCTGTCTCCATGACCCACACCTACCAGCCCCCAGCCACCTTCAGCTAGTCCCTATGAACTGCTAGCCCGTCTTCAAGCATCCATCTGTAATCATCTCCATGGCAACCACATTGCTTGCAATATAGTACCTGTTCATAAGAATAAGCTCATCTTCTGGAAAGAGAAAGGCCAGTCTCATAAATATCCTGAGCAGTTGAACAAAGTACTAGTGTTCTCGAGGTAGGCTTGCTTCAAGAGCCTCTAAAATAACAGTGTGGACTATGATTCAGCCCATGAATGCAAATAATGCATGAATGCCTAAGGAACAGGTATTTTGCTGCCTTCCTTTCGTGTATATTTTAGTGTTTTCACTTACTGGATCTACGTAGTCTGCTGGACTTTATTTCTTTTTTACTTCAACTTTTCTATTGTTACCCTCCCTAATACATCTGTTGCCAAAGAACCTGTACTCCAACGCCAAAATCTTACTTAATAGAAAATTAATCAGTCTTTAACGTTTCCTAACTTGATGTGGGTGACCCATTTTGTTCCTGATGTTTGAATTGCTCTTTAACCTCAATTCAAACTTTCAGTATTCTAATTAAACTTGATTCTAACCTAAGCTTCAATTAAAAAAAAAAAAGCCCTCTAGAGCCCCTCACCCTGCCAACATATGGTCATATTTAATCACTGGATTCATGAGGCAGGGGACTGTACTGGGCTCTGCCTCTGATGTGCCAGTACCTCCTGCTGGTGCCACCACCAGGGAGAGGTGTCCTATCTGCACGTTCCTACCCCCACCCCACACTTCCCTTGAGCCCTGTGCAGGCAAGAGACCAGAAAGTCAGCCCAGGAAGACAGAGGCTCCAGTGGTCCCCAGATCTCCATAGCTCACTGCCTCCCCACAGCATCTTTCTCAGTCCATTGTCAACCATATCCAAGACTAAACAGAGAGTTGGGCCTGCTACAAGCAGGGAAGTGGGGAAGACGAGGTGCTGATGTGGCACATGGGAAAAACCACTGTCTTCACATCATCAAAGCCAGCTCTGAATTTTTCCTTCCTGCTTAATGGTCACATAAGCTTTGACAGGTGGGTCACCCTTCTGTGCCTCAGTTACTCAGATGTAAAGGGACAATAATAATAATATCAACCCCACGAGGTGGTTGCAAAGATTAATCGAGATTATATAATTAAGGCACCAGAGCCTGGTATACTATAAACACTCAATAAATGTAGACTTTATCTGTCTGTCATCTATCTGTCTATTATCTCAATGTATCTATATCTAAATATGTCTTACTCCTCTAATCAATTATCCACTTCTTGGGAACAGATACCATTCTGATTTATCTTTTCACCCATCAGAGAAGGTAGTCACTAAGTGCTAGTTGATTTAATGTTGTTAAATTCTCACGCTAACCCAACTTGCTGTCATTTTCAAAATATTTTAATTATTATAAGATATTGCTAAACAAACATATGGACTTCTCTTTTTCCTTTCAATACCAGGCTTCCTGGGATAATTTTTTTAAACCTCTATACATCCTGCTTCTTATGAGAACATCTGCAACCCAAAGCAGCCAGAAGCTTGGGAAATAGTACAGCAGAGAGTTGCCACCTCATATAGGTAATGTCACATGCATGGAAGCTGTCAACATAGAGAGACAGAGACAGAAAGAAAGAGAGAGTCAGAGTACACAGAAAAAGACAGACAGAGACAGAGAAAGAAAGAGAAATAGGAAGACAGAGCCAGATTCAGACATGGAGAGAGACAGAGGGAGGCCACAACACAGAGGGAAGGAGAGAGACGGAGAGAGAAGGAGAAAGAGACAGACAGAGAGCTATCAACCAAAGTGAACTACTGAATTATAAACAGATGTGCGTCTTATTTTGGGAGTACTTCACACAACCCTTCACTGCAGACTACACTGTATCTGGCAAGATCGATAAGTTGTTTATTTGGGCAAAATGGAGGCAGAGCGTGGTTATCTATATGCATCAGGTAAAAAATAAAATTTTCCCTAACATACAGAGACTGTTAAAGTCAAGTTTAATTTTTTGGTTTGAAATAACTGGGTAATGTTTCAAACATCTACTTCATACCATATGTGAAAGATATACTCTAAAGGAATCTTGAGCATTAAAGGCATTTTCAGCAAAATGCTTATGAGTATTGACTACGTGCCAGATGCCGCAAAAGGTACGGGTGGCAAAAAGATGTTCTTGTCTTAGCAGAGGGGAGGCAGCAGTGAAACAAGGGCATTGAAGTAAACAAAGCCCATCAGTGCTATGATAGATGTTGTACAGTGTGTGTGTTAGGGGAGGGGGATAATTTAAGCTTGCAAATGAGCTCTACAAGTGGGATCCTTTTTTTATATATATTTTGAGATGGAGTCTCACTCTGTTGCCCAATCTGGAGTGCAGTGACGTGATCTCAGCTCACTGCAACCTCTGCCTCCCGCGTTCAAGCAATTCTTCCGCCTCAGCCTCCCAGGTAGCTCGGACTACAGGCGCATGCCACCACACCCGGCGAATTTTTGTATTTTTAGTACAGACGGGGTTTCATCATGTTGGCCAGACTGGTCTCAAACTCCTGACCTTGTGATCCGCCCGCCTCGGCATCCCAAAGTGCTAGGATTACAGGTGTGAGCTACTGCGCCCAGCCAAGTGGGGTCCATTTTAAAAAGCAGATAAAGTAAAAATTCAAGTGTATTCAAAACCATACTTAGGCTGGGCGCGGTGGCTCACGCTTGTAATCTCAGCACTTCGTGAGGCTGAGGTGGGCAGATTATCTGGGGTCAGGAGTTCCAGACAAGCCTGGCCAACATGATGAAACCCTGTCTCTACTAAAAACACAAAAATTAGCCAGGCATGATGGTGGGCACCTGTAATCCCAGCTACTCAGGGGGCTGAGGCAGGAGAATCGCTTGAACCCAGGAGGCCGAGTTTCCAGTGAGTGGAGATGGCACCACTGCACTCCAGCCTGGGCAACAGAGTGAGACTAAAAACAAACCACACTTGGCATGGTGCCCAAGTGTTCCCATCTAAGACCAATTCATAAAAAACCCTGAGAAAAATGTTCCCAAATCAACCCTCTTCCACTGCTGTAATTGTCTGTTGGGGTGGCAGCCACAGAGGGAAAAGCCCAGCCCAGAAAGTGAAATGCCTGTCTCTCACCAGTTTGTTACGGGAGGACTGAATCTACCCTGGGACAGGAGAGACTCCTGCAGCAGGATAGTCCCCAAACCAGAGGCCAGCCCCTCCAGCACCACTGTCAAGGAACAACAGCTCCTCCTCTCTTAGACTCAGCACTCCGTCTCGCTTCGGCTCACCAATGTGTTTTCCAGTCAATCAGCAAACATTATTGAGTGGCCATCACAGGCACCCCAGGCTTCCCCTGGAAACACCAAAGTGAAAAGACCTCACTACCCAGGATGCAAGCACTGATCCTTGATATAGTGTTTCAGTAACACATGACTCACGGTAGGCAAACTGCAGGGATACAAATGAAACTGGGAAATCCATGCATGGGATTCTTCTTCTTCTTTGGCCTCTTCTCCCAAATCAGTGAGCATTCCCCTTGGAGCTCTCCGGAGGGCAGAGTAGAGCGCATCTTGGGCCAGAGTTATTGGGGCTGCTGCCTCCATTCAAGAGGCCCCTATTTCTCCATCACCCAATCCAAGAATCCCTCCATCAAGTCTGACCCTTGAAGGCGCAGCCAGAGTGACTTCCAGGACCTCCTGCCCTGCTGAGCCTCACTCCAACCCTTGATGGCGGGAGCACCCTCTGACCTCCGTGTTTGTGCTGCCTGCTTCCCATACCCTCAGCCACCCAGGTCACTCACAGGAGAGTGGCCAGCTCTGTCTCGGAGCCAAGTGTCTTCTTTCTACCCCATCATTGTTTGGCCTCCCATCAATCAATTTCTGGCTCATTATAAAATTAGCAAACCCACAGTTGCCACAACCTACAGATGACTGTTTTTGTCTGAAGCTTTTTAAAAAGCAGATTCTTCAGAAGCTATTCTAGATAAACATATGCCACCCTTATATATAACCAGGATTTTGGAAGAGGGCTATGCATTTTACCTTCTGATGAGAAATGTCATTCTTCCACCAATCACCAGTGCCCGTCAGCCTCCCCATCCCAAACCAAGTCTATTCTGGTCCCTGAAATTCTATTCACTCCTTGGAGTTAAAACTTACAGGATCTTTGGGAAGCTGAATATATACCAGCTATAATTCCTGCTGCTGTGGGCTTTAGTGATCAGGTCAGTTGTCCATGACTGTTGATGAGCAGGACCCTGCTAGAAGGAGGAAGAGAGGGTCCAGAGGGACCCCAGGACCAGGCAGTGCCAGGGAGCCAAAGAGGGAGGGGTGCGTAAAGAGCAGTCTTAGGACCCGGCCTCACACCTGCATAGCAGAACCTTGGCCTTGTGGGAAAGCAGAGAAAATGTGAACATTCTCCACTGTGCCTAATTCATTTGGAAGGCACCTCCCCTGAAAATCACAGCTCGTGAACTTCTGTCGTCTCTGCAATGCCCTTTCCCTCAATTTTACAAAGTTATCGCATGTCATTATGTCGTTGCATCACACACCTTAAAGGGATGGGGTCAATTTTTTTAAATTCTTAGAAAAATGGCCATATTTTAGCATCTTGATGATGGTGTCGAGGAAGCCCACCTTGCTTTCCTTTTCAGGTGTTTATCGGCAAAAACCAACCCCGTTCTCAGTCGAGAGCTTCATAATGCATTTCCAGAAGCAGGAGGCCCCACCGGCGCCCAGGCAAAACTTGCAATCCTGATTGAGACGTCTGGGCAGGTCTGGCTGGACCGTGGGGTGGGCTCTCTGGAACTCCACTTGCCCCAGAAACAGAAAGCCTCCTGGGAGACTCCTCCTAAGGCTATGGAAGGCCAGGAACACAAGGTTCTTCAAGTCACAGTGCAGTGGGTTCACAGGGGAATGAGCATCCCCAGTACAGACTGGCCTCAGCACATCTTCACCCTCTGCAGTTCCTGAGGGTCCCCAGGATCACAGGAGGGGGTGGTGCGCCCACAAGGAAGGCTTGGGGCTGAAAGTGACAGAAAAACCTAACCACAGTGGCTTAAACAAATAAGGGACTTATTTTTCGGTTTAGTGGCCCAATGCTGAGGTCTCTGAGGCCATCTCAGCCTCCCCCTCAAGGTCTCCAGTAGTGGGAACGGCTCCACTTATCACATCTGCCTCCTTTTCTTAAGAAGAGAGGAAACAAACCCTGTAGCAGAAGTTTCCAGGAACTCTAAGCAAACTGTACTTTCTTATGTCTCTTTAGCCACCCCCAGCTGGGAGGCAGCCAAGGCAAAGGGGATTGGAAATGGAGGTTGGGACAGTCAGCCTGCCCCAAGAGGAACACGGCAAGAAGGGGTGAGCTTGGAATCAGCAGCGCTGCTTTCATGCCCAGTCCCAAACTGAGAAAGCAGCATCCACCATCTGCAGAGTACGGCGTGGCTTGGACACATGGTGGACGGCTTCACACTGGTGCTGCCTCATGGCTGTGACCCTCCCTGTGCAGCATGGTGCCTCATGGTGCCACCTCGTGGTGCCTCCTGGTGCCGCCTCATGGTGCCTCCTGGTGCCACCTCATGGCACATGGTGCTGCCTCATGGCTGGGACCCTCCCTATGCAGCAGTGGGAGGTGGTCCCGGGGCTTTGGGACAGCCCCACAGAGACATAGGTGAAGCCCTGAAAGCACCTTTGTGGTGTACATGGGTCTCCCGAAGGAGCTTGAGTACGAAAGTGGGGGCAAAGAGGATGCCACGTAGGAAGAGAAGAGGAACTGCCATGCGTCCATATGGGAGCCCCTGGGTCCTTCCAGGAATAACTGAGTGAGATTTCTCCTGGGCTTGAGTTCCCACGATAGCAAGAGACCATGTTGGTATCCTTGGCTTCTCAGCTTGGGGAAACGGTGACCTTCAGCAACTGGAATCCACTAATCGTGTGACCAAACAAATGAAAGACCAAAGGACCATTGGCTAGGGCACTAACTTGAGAATTTATTTCTGAAAAACAAAGTTTTCTTTTCAGATGAAGTGGGATATGAAACATTTATAGAGGGTCTAATGCATGCCAGATACTTTACACAGGTTGTTTTATTGAATCCTTATAACCACCCTATAAATAGCCATTATTTTCATTTACTGATAAGAAAACTGAGACTCAAAGATTTTGAAAAACTTACCTAAGATCATGCACCTAAAACGTGGAAGAGCCACATAAACCCCATAGATTTTCTGAATCCAAAGTCCACAGTCCATCCTGAACAGTGCTTGGGTGCCAATTCCTCAAGTTTTATCTGAAGAATTATGTGTGTTCTCTATAATACCCCACCTATATCTAAGAAGATCTAAAATAGCTACTCCTATAAACATCTTGCCACCAGCTACCTAGTAATGCCCCCCAGTATTGAAGATAATGAAAATGCTGGGACTGTTCCCAAATGCATAGGAAGGTGGGAAATCCAGGTCAGACCCAGACTCCCAAGCTCCTTCAACAGTGCTGTCTACACCAAGGCTAGCGTTCTGGCTGTGAAATCCACAGTCACCCATGAAACGGCTCAGGGATACCCAGGATGAGGGTCAACCAACTGAGATACAATTTAAGGAGAGCCAAAAATCTCCATCATCAAGATAAATAATATTTTCATGCAACATTTGTTTTCTTAACTATTATGGATACATAATAGTTGTACATATTTATGGAGTACGTGTGATATTTTACTATTAACAGAAGCATACGATGTGTGATGATCTAATCAGGGCAATTGTGGTATCCATCCCTCAAGCACTTATCATCTCTTTGTGTTAGGAACGTTCCAATTTTTGAAATTGGAATTTTAGTTTCTTTTTAGTTTTTATTGAAATTTTTTTTGAAATATACCATATCTGAGTTATGTTTGAGTTTTTGAAATATACCATAAATTATTGGTTACTATAGTCTCCCTATTGTGCTACTGAACACTAGATCTTACTCTTTCTATCTAGTTGTATTTTTGAACTCCTCATAGTGGGGAGGGGGAACCAAAAGAGGGGATGGTTAATGCAATTTTTTAAAAAATAAAAATTAATGCAAAAAATCCATGATGAACAAAGTATCAACATTTTAAATAAAGACAAGGTGTTTGTGTGCTTGTCTGTTTCCAATCAGCTGTGGTTCCGTATCCCCATGAGACTGCTTCCTGAGGGTTGACAGTGGCATGCTGTGTTAGGCTGTTTTTGTATCGCTGTAAAGAAATACCCAGGACTGGTTCATTTATAAAGAAAAGAGGTTTGACTGGCTCCCGGTTCTGCAGGCTGTACAAGCATGGTGCTGGCATCTGCTAGGCTGTGGGGAGGCCTCAGGGAGCTTTTGCTTGTGGCAGAAGAAGAAGGGGGAGCAGGCCCTTACATGGCAAAACAGGAGCAAGGGCTGGGGTGGAAGTGCCACACACGTAAACAACCAGATCTCATGAGAACTCACTCACTATCATGAGGACAGCCCCAAGCCCTGAGGGATCCTGCCCCATGACCCAAACACCTCCCGCCAGGCCGGCCTCCAACACTGGGGATTACGTTTCAACATGAGATTTGAGCAGGGACAAACATCCAAACCATATCATGTGTGGACAGAACAACGCTGGACTTAATATCTAGTCATGGATTTTGATTCCAGAGGTTCTAGTCACGTTTTCTGCTTGGTTCAGAATACGGGAGGACATTCTAACAAGTACATATGGGGGTGCATGTGCTTCCTCTTGCCTCAGGCTCCAGTTTGGCCCCATGTGGCATGGGCACGGCTCATGATTTTGTCAGCACAGAGAGGCGACAGGAAACTGAACAAGGAAGAGAACCTATGGTGGAATTAGTACGTTCACAGCTTCCTGTGGGCTAACAGCATCCACGCACACGCTACGTGATGTGAACTCCTGCGTCCCTTGCAAACATCCCTCTCTTGGGGAGAGACTGTAATTTTTAAATGACCCTAACAATGTTGACATAATCTCGCCACTCTAAAAGACACCAGTGTGTCATAGGAGCAGATGCAAAACATGTTCCTTGTTCACGGGAGCAATGATAATAACTTTGACAACAATAGAGAGGCTAGAAGGTATTAGGCTGGGAACAAGACGATGCAAACAGGACTGGATTAATTTGCATTAAAAAGATTGCAAGAGCAATTAGCACCTCATTAATATGACATAAATGTTAATTTATACAGATCCCAAGTGACCCTCCTCTTCCTTCCTCCCCACCAGCGTGAGGGGTATGGTAGGAAGCACTCCATGAGAATGGCTTTCAAAGGCTGGGAGCAAGTCCATCTGCCCGGGCCTTCCAAGGAGGTGCAGATGAGCTCCAGTGTCTACTTAGTTGAGGCCACAGCAACCTTCTCACACGAACGGGTCGCCTGTGGGAATTCCGCCGCAGCCCGCAGAAGGCTCTGCGTTCACAGGCGAGCCTCGACTGCACACAACAGCGCAGTGGCCGTGGTGGCCCAGGAAGGGCTGCATCCACGCTGGGAGGGGCGGAGCCCGCAGAGAACTGCACAGCTAAGGTTTTCCACCACAAACCTGAAGCTCGTGAGGATCAAAGCAATTGCCTTGAATAATTGATTTCTTTATACCAGTACGAAAATAAAATAAAGTAAAACCCTGGAGGGTTGTGAATGGCATGAGATATAATCGCACCACTTGAGAGTGAGAGGCACTTAGCGCCTGAGGGTGTGATTAGGGCGTCCTACATCAAAGGACGGTGTCCTAAAATAGTTCACCCAGTAAATCATTTCACACAATTCATTGTAAATGACACTGGCGGGAAGAGGAGATTCTGGAGAGCTTCTACCAACCCTTTTATTCTCCACTGACCCTTAGCAGGAAGGAGACAGGATGGAAAAGGAGTATGAGGGTAACTGGGTGTGGGCACCTCCCTGTGGGAAAGAAATCTCACTGTTATTCTCACTTTGACTTATAGGGACACTGACCTCCAGGATGTGGTTAAACACACAAGCAGTCACAAACACACTCCCACATATTCTCCCACACATGCGCGGGCGCGTGCGCGCGCGCACACACACACACACACACACACACAGCTTGTGCCAGAATCTACCTCCATTTAAGAATTGTCCTGGGTGTTCGTCACCACATCAGTCTTGCAAAGCCTTCTGCAACTCTGCCTAGGGACATGATGGCAGCACCCCAACACCTGTCCCACCACCCCAACACCTGTCCCACAACAGCATTCACAAGCTCCATGATGCACCCACGACGCAGGAGAGTCTCCCAAATCCAACTTAACGTCAAAGATGTGCGGAGCGACCGGTGTGTTCAGAACACTCTGCCAGGCACAGTGGGGCGCAGGGGATTCTGAGCAAGTCCCCAGGGGGGGAGGTTAACACACTGACTAAGATGGACAGGCCCCAAGAAGCCATTCAAGGCCATTACTAGGATAGAGAAGAACGAGGACAGTTAGGAGGACTCCATGGAAGAAGTCAAATCCGAGATGGTCCTCCTGAAGAATGAGGGAATTTCAGTAGCCCCACGTGGATAGAAGCACTCGCGTGAAGGGAAGAACGCAGGCCAAGGCACAGCACAGGTGACTCGAGATGGGTGCTCAGAACCCAGGTCTGGGCCGCAGTTCTTGAAACCCTCTGAGACGTGTCACATAGCAAACAAATGGACAAGGAAGTAGAGTGTTGGAAACGGGAATCGACTCAGAGAATGTGAGATACAGTCACTAGATTGGTGTTTCTCAAACTCAGATCCCAGGAAGTATTCTCAAATCTGCAGCCCTTCCTTGGAAAGTTAAAAGTTGACTGTTTTCCTCGTGATAACCGTCTTAGAGGAAACGCTGCTCTGTGCCTGTCTTGCACCGCCTGGTTCACTTCCTAGCAAGCCTCTGTCTTAGTGCCTGTGTTTGCTTCTGCGCTCATGGGGGTGTTGGCGCTGTGGAATTCTGCTTTAATGGATGCAGGCTAGGAGAGAAGAATAGAGGAGACTTGATACACAAGGAGTGAAGTTGAGCCAAGCAAAAGGTCAGATGGCCTCACAAAGCATGGTGTGAATGAAAGCTTCACAGAAGTTCACATGGAGGACTCTGGTGGAAGAAGTGAGTCTCCAGAGACAGGGCAGATTACGAGGCTGGCTCCACCAGGCCTGGCCTGGCCACCAGCACCAGGACACAGCCGGGTCAACAAAGCATCATCGTAAACTCCACCGGCAGTGGGTTTGGGTTTGGTGCCTACTTCATTAGAAAAACTCTCTAGTTTTGTAGACGTATAGGACTACACACAGAACGAGGCTGACTCCTAGTTGTGTTTTTGCACAAATAGAACATGTTTAAAACAACACCAGGGGACTGGGGTTTTTTTCCCCTTTACAAAGGAGTTGCTACATTACTCCAGTCTGAAAAACGCTACCCCAGACAGTGAGCTTATTGAGGGCAGGGACCAAGTCTCACTTATGTTTGGACTGCTGTTTCCAGCTGGGTGCCTGGCATGTGGTAGGGATTTGACAGAAACTGGTCGAATCACATGGACATCTGGGTGTGTGACATCTGTTGGAGGCAGGGTGGATTAATCCTCCAGGTGCTGTGGTCGCCCTTGGGCAGAGCAGGTTATGGCAGATGATAGTGAGCCATGCACTTGGGATGGCACAGAGTCACCGAGAGGAACAATTGCCCCTCACTTCAGGACAGCTGTCCACGCTAATTTAGAGGACAGCGGTGAGCAGAATGGAAACTCAAGAATGGGGTCTCCAGGTCAACGAAATTCCAAGATACTGTCCCACTTTCTCAAGGGATTCTTTATGTATATTTTTAACTTTCTGAATTTTTACGAGTGTATATTACTTATTTTTAGGAAAGTTTAAAATACTAAAAAGTACAAGGAATAATATAACAGATACCTATATTCTCAACATGCAGAATTAACAATTACAATTGGCCCTGCCTATCCACGGGTTCCCAAATCTTCACAGATTTAATTAACCCAAGATCAAAAATGTAGTTAGAACTACGATGGTTGCATCTGCACTAAATATGTACACTTTTTTCCCATCATTATTCCCTAAACAATACAGTATAAGAACTAGTTACACAGCATTTAGATTGTATTTGGTATTATAAGCAATTTAGAGATTATTTAAAGTAGAGGGGAGGGCATGTGTAGGTTATATGCAAATACTACAGCGTTTTATATTGGGGACTTGAGCATCTGAGGATTTGGGTATCTTGGGGGATCCTGGAACTAATCCTCCATGGATACCAAGGGATGACCTTATTAACATTTTCTGTAATTTGCATCAAATCTTTTTATGTATACACATTTTGAATTACAGATGTAATATGGATATAGTATCTATTAAAGGAGGAGGAGGAGGAGGAAGAAGGAGAGAGAGGGTAAGTAAGGAAAGAAGGAAGGAGGGAGAAAAACAGATAAGGGTAGAGAACGAATCACACATAAAGCAGAAGTGGGCCAGGCATGGTGGCTCATGTCTGTAATCCCAGCACTTTGGGAGGCCGAGGCAGGCAGATCACGAGGTCAGGACATCGAGACCATCCTGGCTAACATGGTGAAACCCCATCTCTACTAAAAATACAAAAAAAAATTAGCCGGGCATGGTGGCGGGTGCCCGTGGTCCCAGCTACTCGGGAGGCTGAGGCAGGAGAATGGCATGAACCCCCGAGGCGGAGCTTGCAATGAGCCAAGATGGCACCACTGCACTCCAGCCTGGGTGACAGAGTGAGACTCTGTCTCAAAAAAAAAAAAAAAAAAAAAAAAGCAGAAGTGACTTTCGACCAGCTCCAGGACTATCGAGCTTATCTGCTTCACCTTCTTTTCTGAAACAACCTCCCTCCTAACCTTTTTATTTTCACATGCATATATATGTATCCATATATGTATGCATTGTTTTGTGTGTGCTTAATTTGCATGAATATCACACTCAAAGTTCTATTCAACTTGTTTTTTCACTTATCACCATGGTTCTGAGTATCTATTCATGTTGACATATACAGATCTATTTCTGTCCTTTTAATACTGTGCAGTATTCCAACTTATGAAAATACCACACTTCATCTATCCATTTCTCTATTAAAGGACATGTAGGCTATTTCAAATATTTTGCTATTAGAAACAACGCTACAATTAACATCTTTGTCCATGAGTCTGTATGCATTTGTTGGAATGTTCTTCTAAACTGTATGCCTAGAAATGATATGGCAGAGTAGCTGGACCTGCATGTTTTTAGTTTTACCAGATATTGTCAAATTGCTCTCCCAAGTAGCTCTGCAAATTTAAACCTCCTCCAACAATGTGTAATGCCCATATTTGTGCAAAACCTTGATACAATCATACTTTAAATGTTTGCCAACTTCCCTCATGACTTTAAGTTTTGGTATCTTGATTTCATATGCAATTTAGATATACAAGTAAAAGTGAACACTTATGTGTATGTTTACTAGCAACTGTGTGTTTCTCATCCATGAGATGACTTCATATCCTTTACCCATTTTCCACTGCATTTTTTCTTTTTCACTTGTAGTTCTTTACATATGTTAAGTTCTAAACTTTTGATATTGGTTAAAAATTAACATTTTTATAGAGTCGTTGACCATGGAGAGAGTTTAAATATTGATATTGGCTAATCGCGTCTTGTTTCAGAAAGTTCCCTCTGTATCTTCTTCTGTAATTTTACATTTTTTATTTTTCAAATTTAGACACTGAGTCCTCCTGGGATGTCTGTTTTGTACGTGGTCTGAGTTAATGGTGATCTATTTTGTCCATAAGCAAAGACAGTGATGGCAACATCATTTATTAATAGTCCATGCCGCTGCACTCATCTCCCAAGCCCCCCTTTCACATCACAGACTCCCACATGTGGCTCTTGTGTGCTCTTCCTCCACCTGCCTGGCCACCCCTGTGCTGGCTCATCCTGCTTCCATTCCTATTGCTTTATAACATGTCTTGATGTCTGATAGAGAAAAATCTCTCTTATCCTTTTCCTTTATAATCGTCTTGGCTATTCTTGCCTTTGTCCTACTATATACATTTTTTATAATTTTATTTGGACCTACGAATAAAGGTATTACAATGACTTGGATTTAAATTGGGTTTGAATTATAGGTTATCTGGAAAGACCAACAGGTTTACAAAAATAAATCTTTCAATCCACCAGTGCCATATGTCTCCCTCCATTCTTGTCCTTCCAGTTGGGCTTTTATCATTTTCCCCATAAAGATGTTATATCCTTTTGTTATGTTTGCTCCAAATTTGTTATACTTTTGTTTCTTTTGTAACATAGATGTTTTTTCTTACATTTTCTGCTTGGTTCTGACATATACAGGGGTGGTTCAAAGGGAAGTAAGATCAATTATTTTACAGAAGCAAAGAAGCTAAAGCTAGTTCTTTGGGGGTAGAAAGCAAGTGCTTGGAGGATGGGCCTTCCAAGCAGAGGTAACAGAAGACCCCACTCAAACTACTATAAGCATCTCGGCTGGGCTGAGTGCAGTGGCATGGAAGCTTGGTGGGAGAAGGTGAGATCCAGTACGTGGGAAGAGGCCAGGCCGTGGGACACACAAGTCAAGCCCATGACCGTGATGACGGGGGGGGCACAGTTTCTCTCCATCAATCCCCCGGTTTGACCAATGGGGCTTTCTCCAAATTTCTCATGGCCCTGACTCCTTTTGAGCAGCCAGACATGGACGCAGCCTTGGCCTTAGAGGGAGCACTGCCTTAGTAATGCAGAAGGAAAGAAAAGAGCTAATTACTGGACTTTTAAAAATGAAAATACACTTTTGAACTTTATAGAAGAGATAATAGTTTCAGAGAGTAGACATAAAAGTAGCTTGAGACTAGACAAAGATTCTCAGACACGGCAAGAAAGAAGAGAACCAGAGGGGAAACCAGAGGGTCCAGACAACTGGAAGCAGATGCTGGAGGTGTTTCCAGAAGATTTGAGCATCAGGAGGACCTGGGTTTATCTCCAGGGGGTCCCAGTGAGGAGTAGGAGCCCAGAGCCCTAGGGGAGATGCATGTCCACGCAGTCGGGCTGAGGACAGCCTTCTGGGGCTTCTGGGCATGGGCCTAAGTGTCTCCCATAAGAGGTGGAAGAGCTTTGGTAGTTTCCAAGTTCCCAAAGACCCAGAGCTATTTAAGAAAGCAGAGCCATGTAACCTGTGGTCGCAAGATGGGGCAGAAAGTAGCTAAAGGAGAGATACCTGGCAAGGCCCTGTGCCTGAGACCGTCCATCAACAGCTGGGCCCAGACCACATTACACAGTCACAGCTGTCAGAGCTAGCACTCATTCGGCTCCTACCGTGTGCCATTGTTTTACGCACTGACCGTAAAGTGACCCACTTAGCCAGGACTGCCCACAAGACACGCAAGAGAAGAAGAGAAGCCCCTGCCTAAGCCCATGCATTAGGGAACAACATGTCACAAGTGCAAACAAAATTACATATAAAGAACATACATGTAAGTGCCTTGTCATTCATGATTGGCACTCAACACTGACACAGTGTGGTTCATCTGTGGTTGGCTGAATAATGGCCCCCCTAAAAAATATGCACATCGTAATTCCTAGAACCTGTAAATGTTACCTTAGATGGGACTTTGCAAATGCAATTAAGGTAAGGATTTTAAGATGGGGTCATTGTCCTAGATTATCAGGGTGGGCCTGAAATGCCATCATCACAAGTATCCTTATGAGAGAGAGGCAGAGCGAGATTTGACACACAAGGGAGGGGAGGAAGCAATGCAACCATGGAGGAAAGATTGGAGTGGCGTGGCTAGGAGCCAAGGAATGCAGACTTTGGAAGCTGCAAGAGTCAAGGAACAGGGTTCCCCTGGAGCATCTTGAGAGAATGTGGCCCTGCCAACACCTTAACTTCAGCCCAGTGAAAGTGATTTCAGACTGCAGCCTTCCAGAACCGAGAGCGAAGAAATACCTGTTGCTTTTTTTTTTTTTTGAGATGGAGTCTCGCTTAAGCCACCCAATTTGAGTAATTTAAGAGTAATTTTTTAAAGGAAATTTAATAGGTCATCCTCAATCCTCTGCTCTCATGACTAACACCATTCAGGCCCAGGGGAGGCTTCTTCACACATTTAGCCTTGTGTCCTTGAAACAAAAGATGACTGTACCCAAAGGCCATGAAAGTCTGAAGGCTGGATACAGATGCCACTTAGGAGCACAGCAAAGGATGAACAGTGGAAACAATTAGATGAGAGAAAAGACAGAGGGATGCCTCTCCCCAATCCTCCCTCTCAGAGGGCAAGTCTACCGTAGATCCCTAGAGGCGCCAACTCTCCTGTCCTTGCCTCTACTCATGTTCCAGTTCATAGTTCCAGAGATATACACAGATCGCTGTGGTGTCTGCAGCCGATGGTGACTGAGGAACATTCTGCAACATTAAATGATTCATACTACTGTCACATTCGTAGATATGTGGATATAGATATCATATGCATATAACATGACACGAATCTTTTACATGGGCAACCAAAGGACTGTTGAACACTAGAATTGCAAGGAGTTTCTATTAAAACTGTAATAAGGTATTTATTTTTCAAAAGTAACTAAAAACTTCACCTGTATTATTATAATTTGATGTTAATTGTTGAAATGTATTAATTATAACGTATACTTTTGAGCAGATTATGTTAAACAATTTGAAAGAAAAATAACTTTTTGAAAACATACATGGAAAAGAAATAACTTTAATATCTTGAATTAAAATATTTTTAAATTTATATCTTAATGAAAATGTATTCAAATTTTATATATCTTGAATACAATTGTATTTGATATTTTAATCCTTTAGATCTTTACTGTTACTAGAACCCAAATTCTGTGGAAATCTTAAGTATAACAACATAATTTGTTATGTTGCTAAAATGATGACAAGAAAATTAAGTTTCACGTGGAATGAATATATGATAATACGTAAGTTATGTGTCTTTATTGCTCATCCAAACATCACTGGCTCCTTCAACAACACAAGAGTTCCAACATGGAGGAGCCTTCTATCAGGGTAGACACTTAACAAATGTTCACTGAATGAGTGAGTGAATGTGGGTGTTTACATGGCGGTAAAGCCAGATAGTGCAGGTCCTTGATCACTGGTCACACTTTAGCCAGGATGTGATCAGCATAGAGACTCCTCTTGTGCAGGGGAGAGATGCTATTAGAGCAATATAAGGGAGATTAATCGAACATTTGGATGCAAGAGAGGCTGGAATTAGGAGACATCAAAAGTAATACAACTAAGCACTTTTGCTTTCACTTTTAACTATTATGTTTTCTTTTTTTTTTTTTTTTTGACAGAGTCTTGCTCTGTCGCCCAGGCTGGAGTACAGTGGCAGGATATGGGCTCACTGCAGCCTCCACCTCCCAGGTTCAAGCGATTCTCCTGCCTCAGCTTCCACAGTAGCTGAGATCACAGGCATGCACCACCACTCCCAGCTAAATTTTTTCGTATTTTTAGTAGAGATGGGGTTTCATCACGTTGGCCAGGCTGGTTTCAAACTCCTGGGCTCAAGTGATCCTCCCACCTCGGCCTCCCAAAGGCCAGGAATTACAGGCGTGAGCCACCGTGCCTGGCCTGTTTATACTCATTTTAAGCTGCGGTTCTTTTCTTTTGAGCCATGGGCAGGAATGCCCTGACCTCTCGGGTGCAGGTGTGCAGTACTGCCCTCTGTAAGTACTGCCCTCTGTAAGGAAGACTACTCCAGCTGTTGGGGGTGGCTTGGTGCTGGGGAAGATCATGGACTTGGAGTTTCTCAGGCCTCATTTGAGTCCCAGCACCACCACTTCATCTCTGGGGATTCTTAGGCTCCCATCTGAACTTCTCTAGACCTCAATTATTTCACCCGTAAAATAGAGACAAGGCTACCTCCCTCACGAGGTGGTTGTGACATGGGAAACGGTGTGCAAAGCAGAGTTAGTGACTAGCAAATAGTGGGTGGTCAATAAATAGCAGCTGCTACGTTCCTTCAGGCTCCAGAGCCTGCAGGCAATGAATGGCATGCACGCTGTGTGCAGATCCCATACTCCAGACCCCTGCCTCAGAAGGGTGGGCCAGGAAGCAGCAGCTTTGCCTTAACCATAGCGAGAAGCTATGTTTCCTGTCAGAAATGCAGGGTCTTGGCCCTTTCCCCCAGGCCAATGAATCAGGGTCTGCATTTCAACAAGCTCCCAGGTGACTGGTGCACAAGATGGAACTGGAGAAGCATCTAGACCAGTAGTTTCCAGTCCTGACCACACATTCAAATAACCTAAGGAGCTTTAAATAACCAGTGACCCAGCCCCACCCCAGACATATTAATTCAGAAACCCAAAGAATGGTGTGAGCCTGGGCTTTATTCAAAAACTCCCCAGGTGACTTTACTGTCCAGCCACGATCAAGCCCCACTGGCTGTATCAAAATACATGAAGCCTTAGGACGTGGTCTCATTACGGCTTTGGTGGACTCTAGGCACCTTTGCCTCCAGGAGTCCCTTCCTATGTAAAATAATATTAAAAATTAGTTTACTATGTCTTGGTATAAACAGAAGTATGTTAATACTATATAGTAAGATATTTTCTTTAAAGAAGTTTCCTTTTTAAATTTTTTGTTATTGTACTTTAAGTTCTGGGATACATGTGTAGAACGTGCAGGTTTGTTACATAGGTATACATGTGCCATGGTGGTTTGCTGCACCCATCAACCTGTCATCTACATTAGGTATTTCTCCTAATGCTATCCCTCCCCTAGGCTCCCCACCCCCCAACAGGCACCAGTGTGTGATGTTCCCCTCCCTGTGTCCACGTGTTCTCATTGTTCAACTCCCACTTAGAAGTGAGAACATGCGATGTTTGCTTTTACGGTCTTGTGTTAGTTTGCTGAGAATGATGGTTTCCAGCTTCATCCATGTCCCTGCAAAGGACATGAACTCATCCCTTTTTATGGCTGCATAGTATTCCATGGTGTATGTGCCACATTTTCTTTCTCCAGTCTATGATTGATGGGCATTTGGGCTGATTCCAAGTCTTTGCTATTGTGAACAGTGCCGCAATAAACATACGTGTGCATGTGTCTTTATAGTAGAATGATTTATAATGCTTTGGATATATACCCGGTAATGGGATAGCTGAGTCAAATGGCATTTCTGGTTCTAGATCCTTGAGGAATCGCCACGCTGTCTTCCACAATGGTTGAACTTATTTATACTCCCACCAACAGTGTAAAAGCGTTCTTATTTCTCCACATCCTCTCCAGCATCTGTCGTTTCCTTTTTTTAATCTTCTGATTCAAAACACAAGCATTAACACATTTCATAGGTCCCTGAAAGTGTGCAGGCCTGAGGCATTGAGCCCCTGGATACGTTGGCCCTGCTTTGGGATATTATATAAAGATAAGCGTGGCAAACATAGTTAATGAGAGAAGAGAGTTCTGCATGGAGCTGTAAAGCTGATGGCTCACAGAAAACCTGATCCAAGGTAGAAGAGGGAGAAGGAGAAGAGGAAGAAGAAAAAGAGATAGCAAAAAAGAAAGGAGGAAGGGAAGGGAGGAAGGAAGGTCCAGATTTTAATAAAATTCTAACCTAATGGAGGAAGTGCTGGGCGGGGGTCAACACAAACACCTGCATCTGTACAGCTATGATGAGGAGTTAATGCAAACAGTGTCGACTGCACACCTCTATCCACTTATCCATTCTTTTAATCACTCATTCTTTTGTTTCTCCAGTTCACAACAGAGCCCCACACATATGCAAAACCCCAGCAATTTAAAGACGCAGAAACTATCATCCCTTCCTTCTATGGGCCAAACACTTGAGGCAGGCAACCCCATGCCTGGTTTATTTCATTACTTTCTCAAGAATGTTAATGCAAGATTGCTAGAATGACCACACTTAATTAAAGCAACACGACCAAGAAGAAATCCGCAGGAAACACGTGGAAGTGCAGCGAAAGCTTCAGATATTCCCCCTGTAATTACAAGTTGTGTGGCCTGACAGCTGCTCCCAAGAGAGGCTTTTTGTAAATTATTTTTATTTTTTTTTTTTAGAAATCTGGCATGAAAGGATTGGTTATAAAGGCGAATCCTTGCCAGTAGAAATCTTGAGTGGACTGTATCCACCCCGTAGCTGTCCAGACACAGAGATGAGGTTGAAAAGAGAGCAGAGAACTCAACAGAGACCACCCCACATAATGGGGAAGTCAAAACCAGTGGAAATAAAAATTCGCCTTTTCATGGGCACTTTGTTAGAAGAGGAAGGGAAGAGAAAAGTAGTATTCAGAAGTTGCATTTAAGCTGAGTAATTAGAAATACAGTACCACCATTCAATGCACAAAAGAGCAGGGAGTTTGGATGTGAAAATTAAACATTTTGAATGTGAAAGTTTCAAGTAAACAAAAGATTAATTACTACACGCATCGACTTTTGCATAAAAAAACAGCCGCCAGGCCTGCATGCTTCTCTGTGATTTCCTGTGTAAAAGATAACTCTAAACTATGAGTTTTCCATAATGAGATTTTTTTAATATGAGGAAATATATGCAAAATATATGCAGGTGGTAACATTTCATAACTAAGATGCCTTGCCAGGCAACATGCTAGAAATCACTGAAACTCAAGAAAACGTGTTCGAATCTAAATTCACACTTGGTGAATTCTTTGCTTGTTCAACACACTTTATAAAATACTAACTAATGCTCCTGAAATTGATGGAATGTATTATTTCATCCATTACAGAAGCAGAGAAACTCATCTAAAGAGACCCAATGCATCAGAGAAGGAACGTGGCAGAATGGGGCCTGGAAATCTCAAGTTCTCAGAAGCCATCCTCTCACTGACGAGGTCACTGGGAAAGGCCCAAACAGACCATTGTAGTTTTGTGATCCCCAAACCGGAGCCATACCTGGCCTGGGGTAGGCACTCAATGAATGCATAAGGAAGGGAGGGTGGGAGGCAAGAGGCAAATAAGGGAGGGAGGAAAGGAAGGAGGCAGGAAGAAATGAAGTGAATGGAATGGAAGAACAGACAGGTTTGGGAGTGTCATGGTAAACATCTTACGAAGTTATTCCAAGGTCTTTTCCAGGGCAAAGTGATACCGAATAGTGCAGCTTTATTAGTTTGATGGTGAGTACTGAAGGTTTTATTGTATGCTTTTTAGAAATCTTGAAAATACATAAATTTCTATGCAACATAAAGGCTATTGATTCACCAGATCTTCAAATCTTGTCTTTCTTTATCTTCACTGAAGTAAGTCTTTAACCACTTCTGCCTTTTAAAATGAGTCCATTCTCGGCCTAAGGTTCTCCTCTCTTCTGGACAGTGAAGGCTCCTAAGTCTTGCCCAGAGCCCTGGTCACTCCCAGTGGGATTACCATCTCGGGCACTGGCAGGTGTCTGCCCTGACCTCCGTATACACACACAGACATGGATTAATATCAATGCAGAGAGAACGCACATGCATCATGTGCTGTTCATTCAAGCGAGAAGTGAAGGATGGCATCCCCATCACATTCCCAGAGTGCCCGATCCATTACAGAGCATCTATAAATAGCCATCGAGAGAGAATTTGGCATTGGAGAGCACAGCATTCACCCCCCAAACATGCACAGCTGGCAACAAGGCCCAACACCATGGCAGGTGGAATACAGGAGGCTCCCATCAGGCTGTGGTGTGCAACTGTGAGAGCTTCCACCAGTGGGGAACTGGACAGACACCACGAGTATAATGCCTAAGACTCTGGAGAAGTTCTGGGGAAGTGGTCATCACAAGGATAATGGAATTGAATGGCCGTTGCTAAGTGGCACCATTTATTGGAGAAAGACAATGAAAGCCTGAGAGTTATTAATCACCAACTTCAAGGGAAGCGTGCAAGTCAGAAAACCTTCCTGGCAGCATATAAGTAGGTAGGATCACATCTCCTTCAGCCAGATGGCAGGAAAAGCTGAAGAGCTGGCTTAGGCTTGAATTACAAGGGCAGAAAAGCTCCAGAGATGGCTGAACTTTCAGGCCTGACAAGTCTGCCATGCCAGCAGAGGACCTGGTTGTAAAGGAGTGGGAATCTAATATTTGGGATGGGGACATCTGGGTCAACATTCCCCCAACAACTGTGGGAATGCTCTGGCCTTGCAGAAGGTCTCTCTCCTCCTTGTTAAAGGCTAGTGCTCCCCCCTTGCTTGAAAAATGCTGCAAGGCAGGGGTCCCCAACCCCTGGGCCATGAACCAGTATCCATCCATGGCCTGTTAGGAACCAGGCCACATAGCAGGAGGTGAGCAGCGGGCAAGTGAGCATCACCACCTGAGCGCCGCCTCCTGCCAGATCAGTGGCAGCATTAGGTTCTCATAGGAGCACGAACTCTGTTGTGAGCTGCACAGGCGAAGGATCTAGGTCACATGCTCCTTATGAGAATCTAATGCCTGATGATCTGTCACTGTGTCCCATCCCCCCCAGATGGGACCATCTAGTTGCAGGAAAACAAGCTCAGGGCTCCCACTGATTCTACATGATGGTGAGTTGCATAATTATTTTATTATATATTACAATGTAATAATAATAGAAATAAAGTGTACAATAAATGTAATGTGCTTGAATCATCCTGAAACCACCCCCGATCCCCAGCCTATGGAAAAACTGTCTTCCACGAAACCAGTCCCTGGTGCCAGAGAGACTGGGGAACCCCTGCTGCAGAAGCTCTGCACCACAAAACAATGTGGGCATCTCCCTGATGCAGGCACCCCTGGGCCTCTGCCCCCACTTCCCCTCCTGCTAGCCAGGCTGATCATGAGGTTCAGGTCACAGCAGTACATAGATGGGGAATTGCAGGAAGTGCCTGCTACAGGAAAAAAAAGGCCCCCAGAGAAGCTACAAGGCCTCACCAAGAGGTATGGGCAGAAACCAGGAGAATGTGTGGGGTGGGTTCTGAGGGTACAAGACTAAGACGGGCAGAACCTAAGCTTGGAACAGGGAGAGTTTATCAATGTGGGCCTGCCCTTCCATGATCCAGGGTTGTAAACTCTGGCAAGGCCCCTAAGCAGTGCTAACACGCTCTAGGAGGGCTCCTAGGAGCTTGAAGGAAGCAAAGGTCTGCACTAAGTTAAGCAGAAATACCTGGGCCGCCCTCCTGCCCATGAAGGAAGGGAGAGAAAGGCTCAGAGGAGTGTGCCCTCTAGAGCAGGTCTAGCACGTCGGCTCGGAAAGCCAGCCACGCTCTTCAACCAGAGAACATGCCATTTACCAACTAGATAAAGAACGCACTGCTGAGAGGGAGCCTGCTGAACCACGCAGGGTGGCTATGCTGTTGTTACAGAATTGGACTGTTGAATGCAAAGGAGGTCAATGGAATCCCAGAACAATAGAAGCTAGTGTGTCATTTGGCAGGGAGCAAGGTAGGCACAGTGACACAGGGCATCAAGCCCAGAGTGGCAGCTGGAGCACCTGTCCCCATCTTCAGAGGATAGATACATAGCAGCGGAAAAGGGCACCTCTCAATCCACACACCCTTAACAAAAGCTTTTCTCAAGGGAAACTAGTCAAGAGGCTTCAGGAAAATGACCAATAGAAAGCCACATTTCAGCCCTGGAGCTGAGCTCATTTTCAGACCTGGAACCCACTGACTGAGGGAGAGGGTGAGCCCCAGGAGGAAGGACCCTCCAACATCACAGCAGTGTCTGTACAAACATTCTCCCCCATCACAGCAGTGTCTGTACAAACATTCTCCCCCAGATCATCCACAAAGAGACGCATGCCATGTGAGGACCACCGGGCGCAGGATCTGAGGCGACATTGGTACCTAGGGACCTAGGCCTGGTCCTGAACCCTCTGTTAGAGTGGAGGTGTGCAGGAGCCAGTTCTGAAGGGAGAGGTAACCAAATCCAGCTCACAGTGACTCCCCTGGGTCCACAGACCCAACCAGCAGCCCTTTCCCCAGCCTCCAAATGTAGAATTCAAACTAACTTTTGAAATTGGTAAAACTGTCACATTAGTTCCTAGGAGTCGGTGGTAGGAACTACCTCCATGGGGAAGTTCAAGTGGAGGCCCCCACTCCAAGACACACACATCAATGCAGGAAATCAAAAATAATATCACATCCCAGAGGAAATGCAGAGATTAAACACCTAGAGGATGCAAGGGCTGCACCCAGCACACCCCTATTTAATTCATGTCTGACCCTAGAAAATCCCGACAGACTCTAGAGGATGACAGTGGACATCTACAACTCGATCCGGCAGTTGCTGTTTGTAACTGGTTGGGAGCAGCTTTCCTGGTGCAGGTGAGCTCGGTGTCCTGTGGCCCAGGAACGCAGCCTGTGCTGGGTGAATGCATTCTTTTCCACCCTTATCAGGAAGGAGAACCAGAACAGGCTGCATTCATGTGGGACACCTGGCAGGCTGCTTGGGAGAAGAAAGCAAGATCAGAAGATTGAAGCAAGCTCATGCGAGCAGCACATCATGAGTGCTGGGCATGGGTGCAGAGTGTGTTCACACCCGCCAGAGCGCAAGCACCACTGGGAAGAACTAAGCAGCCAAGTGTGCAACTGGCCAGCTGCTGCCAGCCCCTGCCACTGCCACCATGGTGCTGACACAACAGGCAATTTGTTGACTAGAATCAAATCATCATTCACTTACAGCCTGACCTTTCCTGCCCAAGGGCTGCAGCCAGCTCCACTGCCCAAGTGCTTCAGCCAGCTCCACTGCCCAAGGGCCCATGGCATGTTTGCTTTGCCAGCACACCATCCCACAAAACATTGCATCAGAGCAAGCGTCCGACCTTGCGACAGAGGTGGCACAGCATGGGATCATGAAATCCGTGGCCATCCTTTTGGGTCCTGCCACCATCCAGAAAGCTGCTGGCCTGATAAAACCATGGAACTGTCTTTGAAAGATGTAGCTGAGGCCGGGCACAGTGGCTCACACCTGGAATGCCAGCACTTTGGGAGGTGGAGGTGGGCAGATCACTTGTGCTCAGGAGTTCAAGATCAGCCTAGCCAACATGGTAAAGCTCCATCTCTACTAAAAAATACAAAATACATGGTGAAACTCCATCTCCACTAAAAAATACAAAAAAATAGCCAGGCATGGTGGTGCATACCTGTAATCCCAGCTGCTTGGGAGGCTGAAGCAAGAGAATTGCTTCAACACAGGAGGCAGAGGTTGCAGTGAGCTGAGATTGCGCCACTGCACTCCAGCCTGGGTGACAGAGCGACACTCCATCTAAAAAGAAACAAAAAAAAAACGTAGCTGATAGCTTGGAGCTGATCCACTGCAAAGATGGCACACAGCAAAATCAATGATCATCAAATAGTACTGTGTCCCCAGCAGGTAGAACACGTGGATTCCGAAACAATGGGCTGGATGCAAGTGTGACCACACCACTACTCCCACTCCAGGAATCTGTGCTCCCAAAAGGGGCCCATGTCTGTACTTTGGGCCCCTTGCAGCAAGTGTCCAGTAGGCAAGGAAAGGAACTGCCAACCTGGGGAATCGCAGGGGGATTCTCAGGAGGATGAAGCTACTGCACAATGGGGGCAGAGAAGACTCCCTTCGGCACTCAGGAGAGCCATCAAGGTGTCGCCTTGGACTCTTTCATCCATATTTGATGGTGAATGGACAAGAGCGGCAGCCACAGCCAAAGGAGGACGTGATGACCAAGGGCTCAGGCTGTCAGGCGTGGAGGTCTGGACCACCCAACCAGGTAGGCCACCTAGAAATCGAGGTTAGAGATGGAGAATTGTCAGCACAGAGGCAGTGGTTGACACGGGGAGAGATTATAGGAGCCTCAGAACACTGTGAGGAGACGCTGGCACGGAGGATGAGGTAGGAAGAGAAGATAGCATTGATCAACCTAATAGAGTCCGAAACAAGCAATGCTGTTGTGGGAATGGCCCAGCCCATCACACCGTCAACATCAATAACAACAAAAAAATTAACCACCCACAGGACTTGCAATCGTGAATGAAGAAGTGCGATGCTGCTTTGTCTCTGTCAATCTTTACGTGACTGGACAAATTCACTCATTCTTTGATTATCATTCATCTCCTTGATTATCAAAGTATTGTGCTTTGCCGCCTTCTCTCCTCAATGATAAAAGAGGATAAAATTCAGTTAATATGTGCATTTTCATTACAAGACAACTAAAGAAATTACCCTTATTTTACTTGATATGTTTTTACACTCTGAGGAATTGGGGTAATTTGGGAAAGGTGGCAATTGTGGGAGGTCCCACACCTGCCTGCTCTCTGCTGTAGCACCTTTGGGGAAGCACATCTGTCCCCAAGAATTGCCCATGTGCGTGGAGCATGCAGGCAGCCCTCCAGCCAGCAGGAGACAGTTCTGCTTTATAGACCCACACATTTGCAAAGGAAACCACATCAACTCCCTTTGCTCACCAGCATAGTTCTTCATTCATAGAATGGTTTTCAACCCAAAACCCAAAACCATCAGGTATTTGAAGAAAATAAGTAAATAAATTGTTAGAAGTCTAGATAAAGAAACAGGACAACCAACCCTGGTGAAAAGAGGAATAATTATTGGACAGAAAATAACTTTAAAAAGATGTAACTGGCATGGTCAGAGAGACTGGCTATGCTGTTATAGTCATCCCCAAAGAACTCACTGCTTGGGGGAAAGGAGGAAGCAGAGAACAAGAAAGTACCTTGGCAATTTAGAATCTATTTGTGAATATTAAACATTCAGTATACAGGTTAATTAAAATTTGAACACAGCTAAAGACCAAGTTTCTAAAGACAAATAGCACAAGCTGCAAAAGACAGAGAGAAAGAAAATATGAAAGGAAAAGGAAAATGTAGAGAAGCTAAACCCAGAAGGTTCAATATCACCTAATCTATCTCCAGAAGCAGATAACAAAATGCCAGGAAGGATGAGTTAAAGGGCATTTAAAAAAGACCTAAACATGTCCTGTTAATATTTCAGAAGCCCAAGGCTAAAATAACAACTGTAAATACTTCTAGAAGGAAAAAAAAAGAACCTATAAAGAATAAGAAGTAACTTGACCTCAGATTTATCAGTAGAATGTAACATTAGAAGACAAAGGAATAAAGCATTCACAAATTTTAAGGGAAAATTATTTTGAAACTAAAATTACATTCCAAACTATCAATCAAGTGGGGCAGTGGAAAATAAAGATATTTTAGGAGTTGTAAGACTCAGAAAGTTTTACTTCCCTTTCTGAAAAAAAAAAACAAAAAAAAAAAAACATCATAGAGCAGTAAATACTCACCAGGTACTTTTCTTAGCACTTTTCATGTGTTAAAACTCCTTGAGTCTTCACATCAACACTATGGCATTATTAATATCCTAATTTTACAGATGAGAAAATTGTGGCACAGAGAGGGTTACACTCTGGCAAAATGAAGAAGAAACTCAAGGAAAACAATGCTATGCAATTTAACTCATGGTGAACCACGGAGGAGATCAATGAAAAGAAATCTGAGATTGACAGCTATACCCTGTGCCTAGAGAGCAAGTGACCAACTAGAAGAGAAGGTAGGAGGGCTTGGAGAAAAAGGCCTTCAAGACAGAAGCAAATCCAATTACGTCTATTAATTGATTAAGAACCTGGAAAGTCTGAAAGATGCATATGTTTCTTCTCTCAGTGGTTAGAAAAAACAAACAAAAAAGAAGCAAGAAATACCAAGGTGGGGGTTGGGGGAGATAGCTCCATAAAACACACACGGACCAAATATGAAGCAGATACAAAGGTGGCCTAATTTTGAGCAATGGTTGTAGTTTTAAGAAAAGTAAAAATACGGCAGGGCGCGGTGGCTCACGCCTGTAATCCCAGCACTTTGGGAGGCTGAGGCGGGCGGATCACGAGGTCAGGAGATTGAGACCATCCTGGCTAACACGGTGAAATTCATTCTCTACTAAAAATAAAAAACAAATTATCCAGGTGTGGTGGCGGGCGCCTGTAGTCCCAGCTACTCGGGAGGCTGAGGCAGGAGAATGGCGTGAACCTGGGAGACGGAGGTTGCGGTGAGCCGAGATCGCGCCACTGCACTCCAGCCTGGGTGACAGAGTGAGACTCCATCTCAAAGAAAAAAAAAAAAAGAAAAGAAAAGTAAAAGTACATTTAATCTTGACCCTTGGAAGATTATCCTTCAAATGGCACTGTTCAGTGAGTACATAAAAGTACTTTTATTTGTTTTGCAGTGAAAATTTTTAAATAATCATAATAAAAGAAATGCTATATTTTAACTTTTTATTTTTATCATAGATTTTAGAAGCGTAGAAAATCTAATTATAGTTACTGTAAAACATACACATATTTTAAATCTTAATGATGTAAAAATAATGGCATAGTCAGCCAAAAAGGAAAGAGAGGTAGGATGTACAATGGTGCTAATTTTCTCACCAACAGATAACATGTACAGTTGATGGAACTACAACACCAAAGGTACAATACATTAAAGAAATAATTAATAAGGTAGACTTCATTAAAATTTTAAAAACTCTTGCTCTGCAAAAGATACTGTCAAGACAATGAGAAGACAAGTCACAGTCTTGGGAAAAAACGCATCTGCAAAAGACATGTCTGATAAAGGACTGTTATCCAAAATATACAAAGAACTCTTAAAACTCAACAACAAGAAAGCAAGCAGCCCAAATGAAAAACAGACAAAAGATGTGGACACTTCACCAAAGAAGATATACAGTGGTAAGTAAGCATATAACATCACGCATCACTAGGGAATTCCAAATTAAAACAATGAGATACCCATCGTAACAGGTAACAACGATAATGTCCACTATTAGAGTGGTGCAGATCTAAAGCTGAAGGGTCAAGAAACAGAGAAGCATATTACTTAAAGTTTACGGATAGATTTTACAATAAATACAATCAGCAAGAATCAACATATGAAAGAGAGATGGTAGAGTACGAAAGGGCCCTAAACTCTTTATCTTTCCTAGTGAGGAGTTAATATACATTTCCAAAGTTGATTGATCAAGAATAAGGAAAAATAATTTGAGATGAAGTTATGATAATAATGTCTAAAACAATTGAAAGCAAAAGTACTTATCTTTGGGGCATGGGTGTCCAAGAATGGGGAGATGTCTAGAAAGAGACTTATTTCATTTTGTATCCTTCTGTGCTGCTTGGATTTTTTTAATAGTGTGCATGTAGTGTTTTTATAATTTAAAAAGCGACTTTTAATCATCAGTAATTTTTCTGTTAGGGAAGAAATCAGCTGAAGGATGAAGTTTATGGAAATTTTTTCTAGAAGCTTAATAATAGATGTCAATAACAAAGCATTGCTGAAAATAATGAATTTTTGAATTATGAAATGCCTTTAAGTTTTTCTCAAATTGCAAATCTCCCTGAGGGTGTTCCTCCAAGTCCTACTTATCAGACGTACTACTAAGTTTAAATTATAAAATTCTTACCTGTAATTGAAGCCAGCTGCAACCTTTTTGACAAGGACTAATTGCCGATAATGATTTAAGTGCTGCAAATTCACATGCCACAATTGTTTTAAATAGGGGAACCTCTCACAGCTTTCTCTGAAAAGAACTGTTAATCTTTGCTGCTGACTTATCAAATCCTTCAGTCACCTGTTTGCCATCATTTTCATGAGCTGATAACGTGTTTATTAGAGTCATAATGTGCAGGTGGAGGAATAAAGGTCTCATTTGATGGCACTGGAATTTCATCTAACATTTCTACATGGAAAGAGCTGGCACAAGCCTCAGGCTTGGCTTAGCAGAGAAAGACAATAAAGGCATGTATTATTTTTTTAATTTGAAGCAAACGAAAAATGAGCATTTATTTAACGTCAGTAACTTTAGATGACATAGCTGGGTAAACCCATGACCTGTAATGTCCCTTTAGCCTGCTGCAAATCAAGGATCCCTGGTGCTGAACAACAGCCAGGGGGCTGCTACTGGGGATGGCTCCTCCTCGCCCTGCCTCCCTGTCTCCTTTCACTGCATCTGATCTTTCCTTCTCTTCCTCAGCATTGCATCAGTTCCCCTTGGCTGCTCATTGCCAGGTTTGGAGGCACTAAATTGTTACAACCTCTGCTTGTTGGGAAAGGAGGAGTTTGGCAGCATATATTCAAAAGTTAACACAACCTTTCTCTTTGCGATTCTACCACTAAGGATTTATCTAAAGAAAATAATGGATCGGCCTGTCTCGGTGGCTCACGCCTGTAATCCCAGCACTTTGGGAGGCCAAGGCAGGCTAGTCACCTGAGGTCGGGAGTTCGAGACCAGCCTGACCAACAAGGAGAAACCCTGTCTCTACTAAAAATACAAAGTTAGCCAGGCATGGTGGCACACCTGTAATCCCAGCTACTCAGGATGCTGAGGCAGGAGAATTGCTTGAAGCCGGGAGGCGGAAGTTGCAGTGAGCTGAGATCGCACCATTGCACTCCAGCCTGGGCAACAAGAGCGAAACTCTGTCTAAAAAAAAAAAGAAAGAAAGAAAAGAAAAGAAAAAAAAAGAAAAAAGAAGAATGGATCATGTGCAAATTTCTAGCTGCAATGATTTCAATTACAGTAGTTTTTATAATGCTGGGACACTGGGAACAATCTAAAGGGTCAGCCATAGGGGGCTGGTCTGATGCCTGAGAGCTCAGACATGGGAAGGATGTGCATCCACTAAGGACACCTGGGCTCCACGGCCTGGAAAACTGTTACCAGAAAGGGGTCCCAATCCAGACTCCAAGAGAGGGTTCTTGGATCTCGTGTAAGAAAAAATTTGAGGCGAGTCCATAGAGTAAAGCAAACGCGAGTTTATTTAAAAAGTAAAGGAATAAAAGAAAGGTGGGATATTTAAGGGAACTCCATAGGCAGAGCAGCCCGAGGGCTGCTGGTTGCCCATTTTTACGGTTATTTCTTGATGATATGCTAACCAAGGGGTAGATTATTCATGCCTCCCCTTTTTAGACCATATAGGGTAACTTCCTGATGTTGCCATGACATCTGTAAACTGCCGTGGTGCTGGTGGGAGTGTAGCAGTGAGGACGACCAGAGGTCACTCTCATCACCATCTTGGTTTTGGTGCATTTTGGCCAGCTTCTTGACTGCAACTTGTTTTATCAGCAAGGTCTTTGTGACCTGTATCTTGTGCCAACTTCCTATCTCATCCTATGACTTAGAATGCCTTAACCTTCTGGGAATGCAGCCCAGTATGTCTCAGCCACATTTTACCCAGCTCCTATTCAAGATGGAGTTGCTCTGGTTCAAACACCTCTGACACTTACAAAGGTGTGACCTTTAGCCAATTGCTTAAGCACTGTCAGGCTCAAATTCCTCCTTTGTCAAATGGGACCAACAGCACCTAGCTCACCTGATCGCTGGGGCTTAAAAGGTCTCAGGAACACAAAACACTCCGCATAGTGCCTGGTCTGTTGTCAATATTTGATAAATGCCACTTAATGATAATAGTGATTATAATAAGGCTAGCAGAAATATTAAACCATAACAATCATGTTGAAGGGGAAGATGGCCTGAGGGAAAGAAACATCCCTGTGGGAATTCAAGTCAGGAAACAAAAAAGTAGCTGTTCTTGACCTCTTTCAAGTAGTAGATGCAAAATAAAAGACAAATTATCAAAGTAAAAGGTTAATGGCGATTATTCCTGAGTGGTAGGATTATGCTGATTTTATTTTCTTTTGGATTCTCTGTATGTAAAACTTTCTACAAAGAAAGTATTTTACTTTACTAACTAAGAGATAAATGGGGCCGGGCGCGGTGGCTCACGCTTGTAATCCCAGCACTTTGGGAGGCCGAGGCGGGCGGATCACGAGGTCAGGAGATCGAGACCATGGTGAAACTCCGTCTCTACTAAAAATACAAAAAAATTAGCCGGGCGTGGTGGCGGGTGCCTGTAGTCCCAGCTACTCGGAGAGGCTGAGGCAGGAGAATGGCGTGAACCCGGGAGGCGGAGCTTGCAGTGAGCCGAGATTGCGCCACTGCACTCCAGCCTGGGAGACAGAGTGAGACTCCATCTCAAAAAAAAAAAAAAAAAAGAAAGAGATAAATGGTATTTTTTTTTTTTTCAAATTCCTCCTTTAGATGACTGCATTCACAGAATTTCAGAACCGGAAGACACTTTAAGTACCATCTACTCCAACCTCATCACTCTACTGATAAAGAACCAGAGCATTCAGAACGGAGCGCTGCCCCCACTGGATCCTGCAGGGAAGGACCCCCAGAGCCCAGGGGTCCCCACAGCCTCACAATGTAATTGGAATTAGACTCAAGGCACAAATCATCTGGGCATCTCCAAGGACTAGATCTTGGTTCTCTCCTTTTACCCCAGATGTGTGTCATAGTGCCTGGCACATGGTAGGATGGCAGTAAATATTTGTTGAATGAATACACATATGAATATGAATCACTTGTGCTCCCATAAGCGTTAGAACACAAGCGAACAGCTCTGAAAGCAGCAGTTAGTCTCCTGGGGGTATCTGAGAAAGCTTCCTAGCAAGGAAATAGCAAAATCAGGTCCCAGAAGGTGAGTTCAAGTGAGTTCTGTCAGAAGCGTTTGAACCAGAGTGACTCCATCTTGAATAGAGGCTGGGTAAAATGAGGCTGAGACCTGCTGGGCTGCATTCCCAGGTTAGGCATTCTAAGTCACAAGATGAGACAGAAGGGTGGCACAAGACACAAGTCACAAAGACCCCATTGATAAAACAGGATGCGGTAAAGAAGCCGGCCGAAACCCACCAAAACCAAGACAGTCATCCTCAATGCTCATTATATGCCATTATGAAGCATCACGTGCTAAAAGACACTCCCACCAGTGCCATGACCATTTACAAATGCCATGGCAATGTCTGGAAGTTACCCCTACATGGTCCAAAGGGAAGAGGAACCCTCAGTTTCAGGAAATCCCCATCACTTTCCAGGAAAACTCACCAACAATCCATTGTTTCCCATATGATCAAGAAATAACCATTAAAATCACCAACCAGCAGCCCTTAGGGCTACACTGTCTAGGGTACTCCATTCTTTTATTTCTTTGCTTCTCTGATAAACTGCTTTCACTTTATTCTGTGGACTTGCCCCAAATTAGTTCTTGCATAGGACCCAACAACCCTCTCATGGGGTCTAGATCAGGACCCCTTTCCGGTAACAGTTCCAGACCCAGCAAACAGCCATGGAATGAAAGCACACTTTGAGTTGGGGAAGAGGCTACCATCCTCGTCTGGCAAAACCTAAGGTCTGTGCAGGAAAAGGTGTATGCAAAGAAGCAGGAAAGGAGAAGTGGCCAGAATGGACTTCCATTCTTTCATTTATTTCTAGGTCACCTTCCAGGCCAGCTGGTTATCTGTAAGAATGATATAAAATACATTGCTAATAGCTGAAAATGGTTTAATGTTTTTGTTTTTTTTTTTTCTGTCCAGGTAACATTTTCATTTTCACCCCCAGGGCCTCTCTGACTTCACCCCTCCTCAGGAGAGAATTGCAGGTAATTAGGGCTGTCAGCAGGAGGGATCTCAGGGCGGGATCAAATCACCTCCCCTGACAGCTGACTTCCCCACCTGCCCACAACCCCGCCAGGGAGACCATAAAAGATAACCCCACACGCCCTGCCAGCAAGCACCCAACCCAGCCCAGTCCCACCCTGTCCAACAAACATGCTCTGGGGGACAATTTTATGATGGATTTTTTTCATTTAAACCTAATCACATTATCCATTTCATCTGCTCTTCTGTACCTCTTACAATTAAAGAGAGGTTGAAAGAGATTAAAAAAAAAAAAATACAGCCACTGATTTCCCAAGACTTGATTTTCACCTCTAGTCCCCATTCGTAAGCACTTAAGATGTTACACTTTGTTCTGTTGGAACCCATTATTTCCCTGAGAGACTCGATGTCTGCTTTGATAGGAGCAATTTATCACCCTGGCGAAATCATGCTACTGTTTGCAAGGCAGGGCCAGGATTTATGAATCCTTTTTCACTGAGAATGAATTTAATTCCCAGGGGTGGAAGTGGTATTGAAAGATTCGGCCTGCTGCACCTGTGGCATCTGAGAAGGTGGCTTCCAATATGAGTGGCACATTCACCCCTGTCCTGTGCTATGAAAGCCTTCACCTTCCTAATGGAGGAACCTCGATGAGGGCCTGAAATTCAATTCAGTTGGGTGTGATACAATGGTTGTACTTAACAATGAATTCAAAGCAATAAAATTGACTTGCACAGCATTTTTACTCTATTTTTAGAGTGTATGAGTTTTTAAACTATTATTTATTGAAGATACTTTTTCAAAATATCCATTTTTAAAGCACCAAGCCAAATTATTGATCTATTGGGACCAATTCCTTCTTGCGATTTATAGTGTTCAGTTTCCTTCCACGTGTTATAACCCAGGTAAGATGCCACAAGGAGCACACTGGAATCACCTGGGGAGCTTGACAAGCTATTGATGCCTGGGTCCCACCCCAAAAGGGTTTAAGACAATGTCGACGTACAGTCTCAGCATCAGGAATTTTGTTTAAGCTTCCCAGGTGATTCTAATGTATAATCAAGTTTGAGAACCACTGCTATAAGATAATAAGTTTGGTATTTTTGAAACAAGCATAGCAGTTTCAAATTAGACATCCATCCTGCAAATGGTCATCTATTTAAAATGAACCAAGCATGACTACCTACACTATTTCATTGATCTAGTTGGTAACTGGAGAAATATGTCTTACATCATCATGCACAAATGTATGGTTTCCATAATGAATTGTCTTTACTATCCTTGAGCTTGTGTGCAAGTCAACAATTCTTGCTAACGGTGGTACTTTTGCTCTATGGATTATTTCCAACCCATCAAACAACTTCTATGCATCACTTCAATCTCATGCATTACTACTGGATATTAATTTGTTGTGCCCAGTAATGGCCACTCTTTTCTGCCTGTACCTCTACTCATATTCTCTGCTCCTCACTTATTGCCCACCCACCCATCCATCTAACCTTCCTCCACTCTGCCCTGTGTTTGGCACTGGTATTACAACGACGAACGAAACAGTCCCTGCCTCACAGGAGCTCACGGTCTGGTGTGGAAAGCAGACAAGTCAACAGAAACCATAGGAAAGCATGCCTACGCCATGCAAGAAATGAGCTGAGGGTCACAGGGAGCACCAAGAGGGGCCTCTCATGCTGCAGGGGGCAGGGAAGACGGCCGTCCCCATCACAAGAAGTACTGCCATTTGCACAGTCACTTTTTGTGTCACTGAACTCTTAAACTATTTATTGATTGTCAGTGTATAACACGGGGATAGAGAGATGTCCACAATACGTAGGTACTACCTAATTCTCTTTGCATCTCTATTCAGTCATTCCTTGGAACTAAATAAGTATATGCATTCAACAATTAGGTTAATGGTCCCCATCTTCTTTGGCACTAGAGACCAGTTTTGTGGAAGACAATATTTCACAGATCAAGGTGAGGGGGATGGTTTTGGGATGATTCAAGCACATTACATTTATTGTACACTTTATTTCTACTATTATTACATACTCATTATAATGTAGAATCAGTGGGAGCCCTGGGCTTGTTTTCCTGCAACTAGACAGTCCCATATGCGGGTGACGGGAGACAGTGACAGATCATCAGACATTAGATTCTCATAAGGAGTGTGCAACCGAGATCCCTCACAGGTGCAGTTCACAATAGGGTCCATGCTCCTATGAGAATCTAATGCCATGCTGATGTGACAGGAGGCGGAGCTCAGGGAATGCTCACTCATCCACCACTCACTTCTGCTGTATGGCCCAGTTCCTAACAGCCCACAGACTCATACCAGTCACTGGCCCGAGGTTGGGGACCCCTAAATTAGGACATTAGTGAAAATAGGGAATATCAGGATTTGTGCATCTTCTGATTTAAATATGTTTCTTTGTTTGGGGGTGAGGTATGTACCAAAGACTCTTCGTTTTGGTCTGGCTGGTTCCGTGGTTCTTTTAAAAGTACAAAGCTTATACCCAGGCACACATAGCCACACCAGGAAGGCCGCGTGCTCACTGGCTGTCATCAGGGTCAAGAATGCTGTGATCTTCCTGGGGCTTCCTTTATAAACATCACTGACACTGGGGATTTCTTCACATCAGAAGGTCAGCACATGATAAAGCATGTACCTATTTTAAGACCAAATGCAGGACACTGGAGAACAGAAGATAAACATGAATAGCAAGAGCTCCTAGACAGTCACCTAGGAGAAATGCCACCATGGAGACTCGGGACAGCATGGGACAAAGTCACCATGTCCACATACTTGAAGGAGCTGAATAAAAAGTCAACACAAAATGGGATATAAATTAAATGAAAGGACCGTGGGAGGGTCAGTCACATCCACAAGGGGCCCGGGGCTCACGGCGTGTTTGCCTTCCTCTATTTCAAAGGAATTTGGGATCTGATTTTAATGTTATGATCTCACAAAATTGGAACTGTAAGGGATATTAGAGATAACTGACCCAATATTAATTTATAAATGGGGAAACTGAGGCCCAGAGAGGCAAATCCATGTCTGAGGCTGTGCTTTGAGCAAAGGTCAGAGACAGAACTGAAACACTCAGATGTTTAATTGCCAGCCCATGACCTTGCACCATCATCACAAAAGGTTGACCTAAAATCCCTCCCGTGACCAAGACCTCTAATTCCCAATGCCACAATGACAGCAAACCCATTGGTGGTTAACTCAGACATCAGCTGCAAATCTTGGCCTCCAGATTTGTAGAAGAAACATGGTTTATCTATTTTCACGATGGCAAATTTCATCTCAGAGTCTCGTTAAGTTCCCAGAGAGCACCTGGTGCCAAGACAAGGGGGTGCCACAGTGGGAAGGCATGGAGGGAACATCTGTGGTCCTGGACCTTGGTCACTATCATCTATCAGTGGATATATTTTTGTTATCCACAAAAATGTTCTCCTTCCATCAGGTCTCCGGGGTCCAGCTCGTGCCATTAACTGCTACGTGTTCCTGCCCCAGTTATGGCCCCTCTTCAGGTGTCGCAGCCCCCAGGCCTCCTTCGGGACAAGTCACTACTCTGCCCTGTGGCTTGTCTGCAGGTGGGTGAGAGAAGGCACAAGGAAGAACCTGTGATACGAGGGACTGCTCCAAGCCTGTCCACCTGAACCGCCAGTGAAACAATTCCACCTGCTGCCACCTGGGAGACTGAATTAAGGCTCCTTTCCCAGGCCCTACCCAGGGAACTTCAGCAGTGACATGGCGTTTCTGTCCCCCAGGAATCCTCAAGCATATCTAGGGTTTCAGTGGGAACCCGCCATCATCCCCTCCAACAGAGGGTTCGGCACTGCCCAGGGTCTGTGCCTGAAGACAGAGCCTTAGACACCTTCTCAGAACTTTTCTCCCCTTCTCACATCTCTAGAATCTTTATTTAATCTCAGAGCAACAAGGAACAGAAACTGGCTCTGTGCTAGCAATCTTCCAAATGTATTGCTCACACCCTGAGTTCTTCTGAAATTCACAAGCCAGGTTGGATTTCCCTGTGCTGTTTCCTTACATCTTCCCTGTGGCAATGAATGCTTCGCTCTCCAAAGTGGGGAGAAGGCTACGGAACAGCAGGGAAACCAGGAGAAAGAGATCATGAGGAATGATTGAAATAGACTCGACCTCACCAAGATCAAAGTGGCAGCACCTTGATGGGTGGATGGCATTGCTTGTTCCTTGGCCGCACCTTCAACCCCACACCCAGTCAGGTTCCAAATGTCAGTCCCACAGGGGAGATTGCCACAAGCAAGAGACACTAGAGAATTAGGACCAGCCACTGCCCTAGCAGGGACAGAATGCATCCAGCTAATGGTACAGCAGCAGCGTTTCACCCTGAGGTCCACCACAAGCTGACTTCTCTCTCAGCCATGTCATCCTTATCTGGACAAGGCAGAGAGCAAAATCTACTTTGCAGTGTTCTCATGAAGATTGCATTTAGGGAGGAATGTCCTGAGCAAGGTGCATGTGTGTGATTGTTGCAGAATAAATAGCAGCCATTGTTGAGATCTTTCTCCTCTGTCACCGCTCACATCCTTTAAAAAAATTGTGAAATTTCGATCTGGCATCCTTCTGGGCTTACCAGCTGGCATGGGATTAATGAAGAGACACTGGGTCATAATTTTGGTCACAAAACAGGCCATGTGGGGAAAGATGTGTTTGAGAGAAGCCTATATTTACAAGATTATCTGGAAAATGTGAACAATTGCTAATGAAAGCGATTTGGCAAGGGCATAAATGACTCAGGCCCGTTCCCGTTTCTAGAAAAACAACTCAGACCACTTTGTCTCCCCAAGACTATGAATGTGGCAGTTGCTGTGAGCTGCAGCCCATGATACACGCTGTGCAGACCAGGGGTCTCCATCACCCATCGCCCTTCCCTATGGCCACACTGAGTCAGCACGTGCTCCAGTGACTCACAGGTTCCCAAGCCCACCCCCCCAGAGCTCTCAGTTCAGAATTATCGCCAAAAAGGGATTCATGGAGGAGAAAGAATTTCAGAAAACATCTCCAGGACTTGCACCTGAGAATGCAAGGGCATTCCAAGTGAGAACAGGTGCAGCCTGGCAGGCCGCATACGCGCTTCCTGCTGGAGACATCCCAGCCTGACCCGCTGCCCAGCACTCACTCGTCAGAAGCACACAGCACACCTCGGCCCAGCCCTTGGGTATTCCAGAGATTTTCCTTTGACGAGTCGTGCTACACTCAGATACGCATGGAAATTGATACAACCGCTGTACTTTCCATTGTTTTATGTTCAAAGAGCTGGGGGTATATTGATTGATAATCTCCTAAAGCTGCGTTTTATATAAACTTGGAGCTAGCACTGACTAGACCTAGACCAACACCTCCAGAAATAGGTCGCCCTTCAGTGCAGCCCTTGCCAGGGTAAACAGTTTATGATACCGATGTTCAGATCCAGTTTCTTCTAAAACACAACCCAAGTTTCACTATCCCAAGCTGTCTAAAGACCTGGAAGCTCCCATGAAGTTAATCAGTTATCCAATGTGAATCCACTAAGAAATGGGAACCCCAGAGGATACATTAGCAAAGGGTGTCCAGTCAGTCTCGTAGTGAAATAGGTCAATTATATTTTCTCCCTCGCTGTCTCTTTTTTGAAAAATAAGAAAATTCCAAGTCACCTACCAATAGCTGGATTAAGATCCATGGCTCAGCCAAACAACACAGCAGTGAAATGACCGCCGCAGGCCCTCACCACATGGGCTGTGCCTCCCAGGCCCCATCCTAAGTGCTTCACTTACATTCACTTGTTCAACCCTCACACCCACCTGGTGAAGTTGAAATTGTTATTATCCCCAATTGGCAAAAGAGGAAACCAAGGCACAAAGAGACTTAAAGTCCTACAACTAACGATTGGCAAGGCCTGGTTCCAGCCCAGACAGTCCAGCTCCCGAGTCCACATTTTTGAACACAAATATTCAGGAGGTGCAGCAAGACAGCCCCGGGTGGCAGGCCAAGGATGACAGAGTTCCAAAGTGAAGGGAGAGGATTTGCAGAAGCATAACAGCTGTTATACAAATGCTATAAAATCTGCCCAAAGCCACAACCCTCTCCAAGACAGGAGCATCTCACCACTGCACACCCAGTGGATCACAAGATTCACTCTTCTCTTTCCTCCCCTCACCTGCTGCCCATCCTTGAGACACCCAAGCACCACAGTGCATCCTCACATGGGTGAGCAGGGCCACTGCAGCAGGAAGAGGGGCCCCTCCTTTATGGAGACCAGGAAAGTCAGCGGCTCTTGTGGCTCTCTTAGGGCCATTCCCCAGGGAAGGCCCGCAGGAGCCCAGCACCCCTTAAAGTTCCCCTGGACGTTCCCTGCAAAGTGTAACCTAAGGCTGGTCCCGGCCTGGCTGCCTGCTGTCTTGCCTGGCGTCCACTACACTCAAAGACTGTGAGCTGTGACCAGGGGAGCCGGGGTTATTGCCAGCTCCCCCCAATGACTCCCCGCTCACAAAGACACAGGAAAAGCACCAGGCTGGGGAGATGGCCCTGCGCCTGCCTCCGCCTTCCATTTGGAAAACACACAAAGAAAGGGAAATGGTGCTGTCCAAGATCAGAGCAGGCATGGCCAACCAAAGTAGCAGACAAGGAGATTTCATGAGCTCAGTGGCATTCTTCCCCATGTCGATGGTCAGCGAAGAGTTCAACATTTTCATTAAACACCAGAAAGTACGTCTTGGAGAATTACTGGTGAGAAACCTTCTAACAGAAAAAATTTTGGTGGTTTTTTTTTTTTTTTTTTTCATCTTGACCCAGATACTAAACACCACATAACTGACACGGCCCCCTTGGAAGGCCCTCTTCATGTTGACCACAGTGCTGAGACACTCAGGGTTGTGCTCAGACCTGGAAGTCTGGGCCAACTGACTAACAGAGGCGCTTAGGCAACAGCACCTGTCTTCTGAGGATGCTTAGAATATTTTTTCCCAAGTTCTTTGAATCTAGGACAGGCTGTCTCTGACAGTGCGATGGAACACGGAGGGGATGCTGCCATCTCAGAGGCCATTTGACACTGGCACCATCCTGCCCCTAGCACTGGTTCCCCTGGTTCTCCAGATCTCGCTGGGAGGGGACAGCAGGCAGGGACGCACCCCAGTCTTCCCTATTCACCGTTTAGCACAGGGCCAGGCAACAAGGGACTCTCACAGCGGGCCTTACTAGAGCACAGTGTACACTCAGCAAAAAAAGGACTTTCTTCAAAGGGTTCTGGGCAGGAAACGTCAAAGAATGAAGTATCTTGATGAAGAAGGCAGCCAAGAAAATGAAAGCAGTCTGCTCTCGGAAACTAAACCACCCTCCCGCTTCCAACCCGGCAAGCCCTTCAAAGGCTCCCGCACGCAGGCCTGTCTGCGGCATTAACCCAAAGCCAGGCTTCTCCCTGCCCACAGACAGCATCAGCAATGCTCCCACCGCCACCCCACCCCACCCAGGCCTGCAGCCTCACCAAGCAGGAGAGGGGCCGGGATGCTGCAGAGGAGGCTGGATAAGGCCGGTTTTCTTTGTAAGGTAGCAGATCCCTGAGATTCCCTGCGGGCTTTTCCAAAGCGCGGACTCTGGCCAGAGTTCACGGCCCCTCTGCAGAAGCCTCAACCACGCTGTTCACAAACCCAGCTGAGCGCTCTTACCCAAGGCTGCAACTTCCATCATCCGCTATTTTACGGCTCATTCTGGCGATCTAATTTGGAGATGGGCAATGGGCAAGTTGCCTGCTAAGCCAAGGGAGAATAGGGGCGCTTAAAAAATTGTATGACAAGAGGTGCTTTGTGGCCCTCCACAGACTTGGGCAAGAATCACGCGGACCGCAGGCAGTGGCGCCCGCCGAGAGCACCTGGAAGGGCGGGCGTCAGGGCGCGCGCTGGTCAGGCCCCGACTGCAGCCTCGTCCACTGCGAGGCTGGAGGAACGCCTAGTCGCTGGCTTCCCGGGTCTGGGGCCGCGCTGTCTGAAACCTCTCCAGAGGGGAAACTGAGTTCTCTCAGCTGATGAGGTTTCCAAGAACTCCCGTCCCCAGGGCCCTAGAATGCTGGCTCTGGACCGATGGGATTCTTAGACCTGGGTCACCTGCGTCAACAGCCCTGGGCTCGGGGGAGCGCAGCCCCGCACCCGCACCCGCACCTGGCCGGCCGCCTAGGGTGTTGGAGGTGGCTCCACCCGGCTCCTGTCGGGGCGCAGCCCGGACGCGCCCGGCGGGAGTGGAGGCCGCTCCCGGGCGGGGTAAACGGGCTGGGGCGCGGGGTTAAGGGGCGGGGTGGGGCGGAGGCTGTCTCCCGCCCGCGCCTGCCTGGGATGAGGGCAGCACCTGCTGGGCCGCTGAACGCCCTCCCCTCTCTCTACTACCCACCCCACCACCACCCCAAACACCGCCGCGCCGGCTTCTGCGCGCCCTGGGCCCGATGCGGGGGACGAGGCGTGGGTACGGGAGTAATGAAAGGTGCAGGGGAGGTCGGCGAGGGGGCGGGGTGGGGGGGTGCAGGGAGGGCTGAGCCCGCTGTGCAGGTCTGAGCGCAGCAGCCAGGCGACCCAATCTTTGTTTCTTTACCAACTTTACTGAATACGTATTTAGGAGCATACATACATACATACACACATACATACATACATAATACATACATACATACATACGTATATACTTTTTTTCAGCCTTTCATGAAACAGAAAGAAGTGTTGAGAAATAAGGTCTCCTTAAATAAATAACCGAAGAAGCTCCAGGGCGCATCCTGAGCCCGGGTTTGCTAGCCTTCCTCCCCGCGGTGGGTGAACCCATAAAGTGAAATAAAACATCCAGGCCGGAGCCAGCGAAGGCGACGTGGAGAGATGCGACTGCAAACACAATCTGCCCCCAGGAACACCTCCCCCCTCAGCTGGAGGTGTGGACAAACAGGAACCTGCGATAGCATTCTTAAAAGGTTAGATAAGGAAGGCAGGTGCAGTCTACCTGGTATTTATCTTCTTGGCTTTTACTTCCTAGAAATATTTATCCTTTATTACCTACTGCACTATATTTAGGACCTCACTGGGTTTCCGGCCATTTTCTGTTTGGACTGGTTTTTTTCTTGTTACCTTGTTAATACAAGCACGCAGGTTTAATTCCATTTAAGACTTCTGAAGGATTCTCACCCCCACCCCCATCCCACAGTCTGCCGTCTTACCAAGTCAAGTCAATTTCACAGGTGTTAAATAACATTGAATAAGAAATACATAATCAGCATAAAAATTAAGTGCTGCATTACAACACAGGAAAATACCTCATATTCTGCCTAGTTTCTATAACATTTCTGTGAACGGCCAGGGATCCTGGCCCCACTATTGCAGTATTTATTTTCTTACTGATTTTTCACGTGTTACTTGAAAATCCTAATTTCCAACTGAGAGAAGGAATGCATTTTAAATGCGATGTGCCAGCAAGTTGAAGGGCTGGAGAGAAGATTTAAGTCATTTTTTTCCTTTCTCCAGACTTCCTACTCCAGGTGGGAGAGGGGTGGCTGTTCTAATGGGGTCATGATTGAGACTAACGTGCATTTATTGGCCTGCCCCCACCTCTGGTTTTGTAGACTGTTTTTGTGTTTAGAGAATATTTCATACGGAAATGAGAATTACCACCTTCCTCACACCGCTACTCACGTGCACAGAAGAGGGGGAGTGTAAATGTCTGATGCTCATGTTCTCATAAGTGCCAGCCAGAAACAAGCAGGACACCAGCCCAGGCCCCGCACTCCACTTGGGCCGGAGCCAGTCTGTGAGCAGACCTTCTTCTGTAAGCTGTCGTAACGGAGTCCCAGCTCTGAAATGATGTCAGGACTCAAACTCAGGCCCCTGGGCCTTAAACATTTGGGCATTAAATCCCATGCCCCTCACCACCTGAGCTACATACACTGACTTGACCAGGCAGAATTTTGCAATGAGTTGCACACTAATTGGCATCCATGGCATAAACCACATCAGTCATGCAAGTGGAATTTTCAAAAGCCAGAATGAGTCGCCAAACTTTGACTTGGCTTTCATAATCCTAGTGGTCCCTTCCACGTCAGGAATGTCACATCCTTCCCAGGCTGGTCACACAGGTTTCCCGCCACTACTCTGCATACATGCACACACATGTATCTGACACTCCAAATTCACCCAGGCATCCTTCTCAATAACTGATGCCCCAAAGCAATTGGAAATAGAAAGTAGTGACTTTGGACCGCTTCTTGATTTCATTTGGCCCTTTAAACACTACTTATTGTGATGAAATAAGCGTGGTTATTCAGTAACCTAGGCTATATCCAGTGCTGCGTCCTGATCAGGCTAGGTGTTCAGTAAATATTAATCATTGGACCCAAATGCACTAAAAGAGCCTCTGGTGTGATTCTCCCTTACAGCTCTTCAATCTGGACATTCCCTAGGGGCCAAAAGGTTTGTTCTGGTTACTGGTTCTCCTCCTCTCTCTTCCCCCTCCTTATCCTGGGGACCACTACCCATGAAGGCAGACCCCTGTAATCAACATAAGCCAGGCTCCAGGAGGGCCTCACGGGGCATTGACTTTGCCTTCTCCTCTCAGGCCAGCACAAACACAGCCTAAGATTCACCTTCCCAAAGACCAGCACTGCTCGCCCCCAGTCTCCACAGAAGTCTGCAGTAGCTCAAATTAAACAAGGCTTCCAGGCCAGTAGGTGTTTGTTGAGTGAATGAATGAATGAATGATTGAATGAATGAATACATAATATAAATAATAAACAAGGTTACTGCCAATTGGCCCCTTCCTGTCCATCCTTTTCTCTCTGTATTCTTGGGCCAGCAGGTGGTTCCCTGGCTTTTAGATTGTATAGATCACTTATTTATTTATTTTTTATCTGAGGGCTGTATGGAATGTCTAACTTTTAATTTCGTCAAGGAAGGCTATTTTTGAGGGACCACTATGCCCATCATTTCCTAAAAGAAACAGCAATTTTCAAAAATAAAAGGCTGTAAGCTGAGTGCATTTAGGAAGAAACGATACCATACTTTTCCTTATTTCACCCAGACCATTGAGAACTCTGTGGAGAAGTTGCCCCAGTCAGTGCCAGTGGGGAAACCTCCCTCTAGGTCATGCCCTCTGCTGATGGCCTCACGTCCCAATCCTGTGCCGTTCCCCAACACCATTCCATGTACCAACTTCGGTGTCAGCAATGACCTCCTTCTTTCTCTCAAAGTTTCCACCTCTCTTCCTTTAAACCCTGCAAAAGTTCCCAGTTACTGTGAAATAGCCTAGACCTTCCTCACGCACCAACATTTGGGGAAGGGGATATCTCTCCCTGCTGTTGACAGGTCCGCCAAATCCATGTATCTCTGTATCTTAACACTCCCTTTTAGTTCCCTCCACCCCCTGCTGCCCCATGTTCCCCAGCATCCAGCCAAGGCCTGTCCATATTATTGATGGACTGATCCTCTTCCACTAAAGAGAGAAAATGAACGCTGAGATTTCTTTAACTGGCAAAATAACTAGATCCTTCAAATCTAGTCACTGTCCAAATATGATTCCTTACAACTGATGTAATAAGCCTATTTATTTTAGAGTCTGAATAAATATCAAGTCACTTTGGCACCTTTGGAGGTTACCTGCCATGTCGTCAGTGTGCCCAACACAAACAGTGCCACAGAGGTGTTCTGTCTTTTAGACATGAAGAAGGCAGTGTCTGAGTTGTTTCCTTGGCCTAAAATGACCTCTGCCCCCTCCAAATCCTGTGCCCCTCTCAAAACTTAATTCAGGTCCCTCCTCTGTGGAATCTTTCTTGCCTGTTTCAGCTCTCTCGAATCTCTTCCGCCTCTGAATCCAACATCACTTCTAGTCCTTCAAATTAGCATTTAATTATCAGGCTGTCTCGTCTTGTTCACCACGGTTTCACGTGGGTTATTCTGGTCTCCCTAAGTGGATTGTTGTGGGCAGGGCCAATCTCTTCATGCCTTTTACCTTGTCTGGGTCCTGCCCAAGAGTACCAGGCATAGGGCTGAGCACTAGGAGGAGCACAAATGTCCTTACCAGGTGCGTGATTAGGTCTCTCCATCCATGGTTGGTCCCTAAGACAGTTCCTTTGTGACCAGAGACAGGAATCCGCCAGAGTTGGCTGGTAAGACTATTACCAGAAGCAGTGGAAGGGATTTTACCCTGACCTCATTAAAGCAACATTCTGGAAAACAGTCCCACCTTCTCATAGGATTCTAACTGAGAATTTCAAGGGGAAAAAAGTGAGCAATGGTAATACTTGCAGTGCATTGTACGGCCTACCCAAATAACTAGACTAAGACATGGAACACAGGCACTGTAAAAGACACACCGGACGCTAATGGGGCTCCGAGGAAAAGGAGCACTTCCCTCAGGGAGACATGGGCAGTGTTCACAGAGATGGAGGCAGTGGTAGGAGGTGCCTGGACTGTAGAATCAATCAGACTGGGTTCAAGTCCCAGCTCTGTCATCTGCTAATTGTATGGCCCTGGGCACTGGAGTGCTTTGCTCCTGGAAGTGTGGTCTGGGTCACAGGTGTCACCTGGGAGCTTGTGACAAACCTGGATCTCCAGTGGGTGGCAGGCCCTACTCCAGGCCTGCTGGGTGAGACCCTGGACTGAAGCAAGTTGCCCCGAGGAAGTGCAAGGGCACATTAGAGGTGCTGCAGGGAGTGATGCTCATACCACTCCTCCACGCCCCCCACCCCACGCCTGGCACCACCACTTCTAACAGCAAACAGGGCCTCCAGTTTCCTCTGAAGAAATGGTCCTTCCCTTGTGAATTACTCACCAAGTAACCTGGGGTTGGAACTAAACTAACTGGTACATCGGACGTCCCAGCCACAGCAGTGGGTCTGTGGATGGGCAGAGGGCCCAGGCCAGGCTCACCAGGGTGGAATAGACAAAGCAAGTCCTATTTGATGGCGAGGAAAGACCACCTGCTCTTTGTCTGAGGATAAGAATGAGAGAACGAGGCGTTCTCACTACTGTGCATCCTCCCTTAGAGGATGTGGGAGTCACCAGCACTGTGTGCCACCCCCACAGAGGACATTGGGGCCATCATTATGTCACTGCTGTGTGCCCTTCTAGACAGCACGCTGGGCTTGTCACCACTGTGTATGGTCTTACAGAGGATGTGGGGCTTGTCACTGTTGTGTGCAATACTATAACTACATGGGACCCAAAAATGGGTCCATGGACCAAGTATGGAGAGCAGTGGAAAGATAGATACCAATTATGATAACCTTCTTTAAGCCTGGATAGAGGGAGCTGGGTCTAAAAAACTGTTTAATTACATGACCCAATAAATTCCCTACTGCTTAAGTCAGGCAGACTAGGTTTTCTACCCTTGAGAATTAAACAAGAGTGCATTTCTAAAGCATCTAGTGCCCTGCTTTGGCCCACAGTGGGAGCTTGGGAGCTCGGTACTGAGAATTGCTACTGCAGTGATTGTTATGGTGGATGAACTTGAAGTCTCTGTAAGCTTTCAATGACTCCAATTTAAATGTAGACAAAGAAGGAAAAGCACAAGACAAATGGTATTGACCTTTGGCTAATCTAGACAAAAATGGAGCTTGGGAGGCTATTCTCTTTGGGAGAATAAAACTGGGGGCACAAAAAATGGAGGGCTTGAACGTATCTGAGCAGGAGATCAGGGTCAGCACGCAGACTTTACAAGGTTGGTCAGTTCTCCCAGGAGGAGAAATGCTTCTTCCCTCTCTGGATGCTTCCTTTCGGTAGCCTTTCCTACTGCCCACCTAGGGACAGAGAGTGCCCGTCCAGTTGGTATTTTAGGATGCATGACTGGGGAAGCTTGGTTCAGTTCTGGCCTTCTTTTTCCTCTCTGGAGTGAGCCTGTTGGTGAAAAATAGGAATTCTCTGCTGCTGCTCTGGCCTGTTGTCACCCTGCTCCAGGAAGTCATCCTTGGGCCAGCCCCTCCAGTGGCAGACACCTGCTCTGGGTTACTGCTGCAAAGACTGGATGGCTGAGTCACTTAAACTGAGGTCAGCACAGCCAAGCACTTAGCCACTGCATGCAAAGTCGTATTTGCTAATGTGACGTCTGTTAAGAATAAAGACACCTCCATCTTTACTCACTGTTTTATCTCTTAACCTACTCAAAAGTCAGGCAGGGAGGGGGGGCTCATTTGGGGACCCCATGAAAGCTGCTATAGTCAGGATAAATCGGAGGGGGTGGAGATGGAAATCAGGGAGCAGCTTTGAAGCCCCTGTGAAGGGCGAAGGCTGTGCTGGTGAGACAGCAGGTAGAGCGAAGGACAGAACGGGGCAGACGTCAGAGAAGGAGAAAGGGAAGCCCCACAGGCCTCGCGGGGTGGGGGTGTGGCGGCAGCCAGGGGTGAGGGGCTCTGGGGCTGACAGGGCATCTTGATGGAAAAATCCAGTGGGAAACAGAGTTGTGGGCTGCCAGTCAGGAGGGAGGGAGAAGAGTATTGCATAGAAATGAAACTGACACATGGTGTGGATGGGATCCAGGGGAGAAATGCGGAGCATGCAAAGGAGTCAGCTGAGGACGGAGCCACGGGACCTCTGTGCTCGGGAGGCTGGAGGAGGAGGAGGACGGCACCCAGGAGAGCGAGTTCCCCCGGAGAGAGGTCAGGGAGCGAGGAGAGGCGGGAAACCGTAGGGAGGCAAGGCCGGCTGCAGGAAAGGAGCCCAGAAACGTCACACGCTCGTAAGAAAACTAGAGAGTCCAGAAGGCCACAGAGAAGACCCGGGTGGGCTCCGAGGGCAATCAGGTCCCAGACCCAAAGGACCAGACATCTCTTAGGAAGCCCCTGTCCCAGCAGACAAGGAGAGAGAGCCTGTGCCAGGGGCCGGAGAGAAACCCGCGCAGGCAGCCACACTGCCAGTTTGGATGCCAAGCAAAGACAGCCAAGGGCATCCAGGCCAAGTCATATCACAGACCACCCAACCATGGCACGGCCACCCTGTGGGAGCAGGAGCAGGAACTCTGTCTCTGAGGCAAGCAGAGCCCCCTCCGCCGCCCGCTCCCCAATTCCTGCTCCATTGTGGGTGCAGCTTCTGATGACTTCAGCGGAGATGAATCCCAGAGAGATGACTATTTTCTCAAAGTTGTGCCTTTTTTAAGCACTAAGTGGGGAAAAAAAGTTTAAAAAAAAAAAAAAAAAAGAAAGCTGCACAAAAAGAACCACAGAGACTCCAAAAAACAAAATCCGATAAGCTGCATTCAAATCACCTACTTAGAAGAGAAATTAATGTTAACTGCTAGGATCAAAGAATGAACTAAAGACATGGCTCTGAATTTTTTTTTTTGAGACGGAGTCTCGCTCTGTCGCCCAGGCTGGAGTGCAGTGGCACAATCTTGGCTCACTGCAAGCTCCGCCTCCCAGGTTCACGCCATTCTCCTGCCTCAGCTTCCCAAGTAGCTGGGACTACAGGCGCCCGCCACCACACCCAGCTAATTTTTTTGTATTTTAGGTAGAGATGGGGTTTCACCGTGTTAGCCAGGATGGTCTTGAACTCCTGACCTCATGATCTGCCCACCTTGGCCTCCCAAAGTGCTGGGATTACAGTCGTGAGCCACCGCGCCCGGCCACGGCTCTGAATTTTTGACCCCAATTTTTCATTCCAGTCACATGCTCTGACTTCTCTGTGGACTTCCGACATTGATTCCACCACCGGAAGCAGCGAGTGCCCAGACCCTGCAGCCTGCAGGGGGTTCCCACCTGCCCGCCTCAACCTGGCTGCACCTGGCCTGGTATAAATGGACCCTCCTACTCAGACACAGGCCGGGCATCCTCCCTTAGCCCCACAGCCCCCACTTACCATTTAACAGGTATCTGACATGAGACACTTGATGAGAAAAAGTATCCACAGGATCATCGAGGGTCAGAATCTTACTAAACTGGCCTGGTGTGGTGGCTCAAGCCTTTAATCCCAACACTCTGGGAGGCCAAGGCAGGAGGATTGCTTGAGCTCAGGAGTTTGAGATCAACATGGGCAACACAGGGAGACCCCTGTCTGTATGTGGAAAAAAAGAAGAAGAATCCTACTAAACCATCTCTCATGGGGATGGGTTGTTTTTTTAAAGGGGAGGTCAATCATTAGGGTGGTACAAAAGTGACTGTCGTTTTTGCCATAGAAAATAATGGCAAATGACTAATCTAATATCACAAAAGAAACATTATACTCAAAGTATTTTACAAATAAAAAATAAATTATACTTTCTATTTTGTAATATCTCACTGTCTCCACTGGTAAGAATGGAGGGTGGGAGAAGATTTGTGGCATTCTCAAATAAAGCTTTTGCAGCACCAAGGATATTTTCAAAGACTCTGCAAGGCCAATTGAAAGAAACTATTTTCCCAACCGCATTTCAGGAGAAAGTAAGTGTTCTACCAAAGTAATTTTTCTAATACGCTTGGGCTGAACACTTAAGACATTCTAATTTCAGTTTAGAACCAATCTTATTGTTCAGCACTATAGACATTATGGAAAGAAGACTCAACTTCCAGTGAACTGAAAAGAAAAAGCCCCAGTGCATCCAGGCCAGCTGCCCAACTGTTCAGCTCGTGCACTGTTACTACATGCTCAATACTCATTAAACCTTTCGCTAGTCCTAATTACTCAGATAAAAGCAAATGTGTTCATAAAGTCCATATTAAAATATTATCACATCCTTCCACACTATCATTGGGCACTGTTTTCAGATTTTCTCCATTAAATTGAAGACATTCTCAGCCAGTGGCTCACACCGGTAATCCCAGACTTTGGGAGGCCGAGGCAGGTGGATCACCTGAGGTCAGGAGTTCAAGACCAGCCTGACCAACGTGGTGAAACCCCATCTCTACTAAAAATAAAAAAATTAGCTGGGCGTGGTGGCACATGCCTGTAGTCCTAACTACTTGGGAGGCTGAGGCAGGAGAATCGCTTAAACCTGGAGGCAGAGTTTGCAGTGAGCAGATATCATGCCATTGCACTCCAGCATGGGCGACAAGAGCAAGACTCTGTCTCAAAAAAAAAAACAAAAAAAATTGAAGACATTCTCAGTCATCCCTCAAAGCCCAAGCAAACCCATGTGAGGAGCATCAGCACTGGTCCTCTTCTGTCTGGATCTCAGCTAAGGTTATGATCATTACTGACTTTCCTCGCCAGAGTAACAGAAAGCAAGAACTTTCACTGCAGGCTTTCCATGGTACTTGGCACTCAGTTGAGAACATGCCTGATATATTCTAGTGGACGAGAAATGACACAGTCATGGGTTCATTGACAGTGCATTAAGCACGTCCCTATCCACATGTGGGCAAAATCAAATAATTCTATATGAAAAGGGAAACAGTTACTCTCTCTTCACATATGCACACGGGCACACACACCCAGGTGCTCTCTCTGCAGCACTATCTCGTCCTTTGTTTCTGTTAACTAGCAACTACCCCTTACTCACTCCAAGGAAAGAACCACCTTAGCAAAATAGAAGCATTCTTTCTTTCTGACACTTCCACCTAAAGCCCAGTATCTTGGCCCAACCTAGCAGGGAAACTCACACTGGCCTCCTTCAATACAGTTACTGCCATTTGTAAGAAAGGGGTGCAGACGGAGTTTCACATCCCTGTTTTGATGGGTGCTGCTTCTTTGTAATTCCCGATGGTCACCCTTCAGATTGGTTGTCATCCCACACGCAGTTAAGAAGTATCTTCCAAGAAAGAGTGAGTAACCCTGTCAAGTGAGTCCTGTAACATATAGGTTTACACTTCAGTCTGAAATAGCAGGCCGAGGCCAAACATCTTATAAGGATAACCTTGGGATCTACCAGGCAGAAACCATGAAGTAAAGTTTTAAGACATCCTCCTCTCTCTAAGCCTCATACAAGTTCTCAGGTTGAGATCCACATTTCCTATCTGTGTGTTTTGGGGGAGGGTTCACCCACCTAAGCATTTACGCCACATGCCATGCTAGGACCAAAAGCACAAAGCTGGGCAGGACCCAGGATGTGCCCTCAAGTGGCTCACACTGGGAACGCTTGGAAAGGCTTTGCTGGCTGACCGACCTCAGAGGCTAATTCTAGACCCCAGAGGCAGTGACCCATCTGACCCGGGCAGACTTCCCAATTGGGTCACCATTAACGAGGTGTGGGGAATATACGCTTTCCAAAATAATGCACGTGACCTCAAATATACAGCATCATGTAGGTCTTTTTTTTTTTTTTTTTTTTTTTTTTTTTTTTCTAATTTTAAGTTCCAGGATACATGTGCAGAAGGTGCAGGTTTGCTACATAGGTAAAAGTGTGCCATGGTGGTTTGCTGCACCTATCAACCCATCACCTAGGTATTAAGCCCCGCATGCATTAGCTACTTATCATGATGCTCTGCCTCCCCCCGCTCCCCTGACAGGCCCCAGTGTGTGCTGTTCCCCTCATGTAGGTCTTTAAAATGTTCTTTGAATTATGAATGATTTCAAGCATATAAGAAGTATAAAATAACATAACAAACACCCATCTCAACACCTGTGAGATTTAATCATTCTTAACCTTTTGACACACTTGCTTCAGACCTTTCATTTTAGAGAAGAAAAAGATCTACAGAAGAATACAGGTAGAGGTGAAGTCCTGTTTATAAATTATGTAAATATGGTTTTGCCTGTTTTATAAACATTGTATAGGTGGGGTGTTCTACTTGCCTTTCAATGTTTTGTTTGAAAGATCCATCCATATGAATACAGTACACGGGCAGTCCATTTTAACTGCTGTATAGTATTCTACTGCCTCATAAACAATTCTTTTATCCTGTGTCCTGAAGCGGACATTTAAGATGTTTCCAATTTTTTTGATATTACAGGGCCACATCGACGTTTTTACACAGAACTTCTATACACGTGTGAGAAATTCCCCGGGATACATCCCTAGAAGCAGAGGTGCTGAGTCAAAAGTGTGCGGTTCTCCCCATTTGCCAAATATTGCCAAATTGCTCTCCAAAGAGTCTGTACCAATTTACATTTCCACACAGCGACTCATGGTTTGCGTTGCTTCACGTCTTCCCCGTTACTGGGGATGAAAGGATTTGAATTCTTGCCAGCCTGATGGGTGAGGTGGAATCTCGTTGTTGCTCTGATATGCATTGCCCTGGGCTGAACCTGTTCTTATATATTTACTGGCCTATCAAGTTTCCCCCTCTATTCTTTGCCCGGTTTTCTCTTTGTTGTTTGCCTTTCCTAATTTTGAAAGAGTTATTTATATATTCTTTTTTTAACTTTTTTTGTAACAGCTTTATTGAGATACAATTCACGTGCCATACAACTCACCCACTTAAAGTGTACATTCCAGTGGCTTTGACAATATTCACAGAGTTGTGCGTCCATCACCAAAATCCATTTTAGGATTTTTTCAGTAGCCCAAAAGAGCCCCAGCCCTCAGCCCTGGGGCCCTTCACTCCTCCATGGCCCTGGCCACCATGCTTCTGTTTTCCGTCCCTCTAACTTTGCCTGTTCGGACATTGCATAGAAATGGAGTCACACAGTGTGTGATCTCCTGTGTCTGGCTTCTTTCACCTAGCATAAATGTTTTCGAGATTCGTCCATGGTGTAGCGTGTGTCAGTACTTCATTTATTTCACTGTGGTAAAATATACATAACATAAAATGTATCATTTCAACCATTTTTAAGGATTAAGTACATTGGTGTGGTTGACCAACCATCCCCACTCCCCACCTCCAGAACTTTTTCATCTTCTCAAACTGAAACTCTGCCCCATTCAACACTCACTCGCTGTTTCTCTCTCCCTCATCCCCTGGAACGCATCATTCTACTTTTCGTGTCTGTGAATTAGACTACCCTAGGTATCTCATGTAAGTGAAATCACACGATATTTCCTTCATGTACACTGTCTTTGCATAATTGTGCATAATTGCACCTTAGCACGATGTCTTCAGGATTCATCTGTGCTGTAGCGTGTGTAGGAATATGCTGTCTCTTTTTTCTTTTTTTTGTTTTTTGTTTTTTGAGACAGAGTCTTGCACTGTCACCCAGGCTGGACTGCAGTGGCGCGATCTCAGCTCACTGCAACCTCCGCCTCCTGGGTTCATGCCATTCTCCTGCCTCAGCTTCCCAAGTAGCTGGGACTACAGGCGCCCGCCACTGCGCCTGGCTAATTTTTTTTTTTTTTTTTTTTTGTATTTTTAGTAGAGATGGGGTTTCACCATGTTAGCCAGGATGGTCTCGATCTCCTGACCTTGCGATCCGCCCGTCTCAGCCTCCCAAAGTGCTGGGATTACAGGCGTGAGCCACCGCGCCCGGCCAGAATGTTCTGTCTTCTTTCTTTTTTTTTTTTCTTTTTTTTTTTTTGAGACGGAGTCTCGCTCTGTCGCCCAGGCTGGAGCGCAGTGGCGCAATCTCGGCTCACTGCAAGCTCCGCCTCCCGGGTTTACACCATTCTCCTGCCTCAGCCTCCTGAGTAGCTGGGACTACAGGCGCCTGCCACTACACCTGGCTAATTTTTTGTATTTTTAGTAGAGACGGGGTTTCACCGTGGTCTCGATCTCCTGACCTCGTGATCCGCCCACCTCGGCCTCCCAAAGTGCTGGGATTACAGGCTTGAGCCACTGCGCCCGGCCGTTCTGTCTTCTTAAGGCTGGAGAGTATTCCGTTATATGGATACTGTGCATTTTCTTTGCCTGTTCATCCACTGGTGCATGCTAGGGTTGTTTCCACCTTCTGGCTCTTAGGAATAGCGCTGCTGTGAGCACTGGTGGGCACATATTGATTTGAGTCCCTCCCTTCAATGCTTTGGGGTGTATACACAGAAATAAAGTTGCCAGATCATATGGTAACTCTATATTTAATTTTTTGGGGAGCTGCTATACTGTTTTCCTACATATATATTCTTAGCACTTGTTTTTTATTAGTTACATTTGTTGCAAATACCTTCCCCCAATATATGGTCATCTTTATCTTTCTTGCATAGGAATTGTAGTTTTAATATCAAATGTATGAATTTTGCCTTTACGGCCACTGCTTGTTGTATTTTGTTTAAGATGCTTTTCTACCCAACGTTGGAAGGTATTCTATCATTCCACTTTTGTGTATAGATCTTTAATCTGTCTGAATTGACATATTTATTTGTTGTGAGGTAAGGAGCTAATTTAACTTTTCTTCCCATTTGGATAACCAAATGTCCCAAACAGCAAATATTTCCCACTGATGCGTAACCCTGCCTCTGTCCTAGACCAGCGAGCGAATCTTTCGGCCAGTCTGGCCAATTGATCTGCTTTCTGTTCCTGCCTCGATGCTTCACTGTCTTTTTAATAAGTCAATGCTTGGAAAGCAAATCCCACAGCATATTTTTTCCATTAAAATTGTCTCCGTTTGGTCCTTTACTCTTGCACGTAGGTTTTAGGATTATCTATGCAAACTCCATGAACTGCATTGACTTTAGAGTTGAATGTTAAAGTGTACATGGAAATCCTCATGATATTGTACCTTCTCTTCCGTGATTCCAAGATCCCAATTCCACCTGCTTCATTTTGTAAACAAGGACATGTTGGCATTCCCACAACCATACAGGGACAGTGAAAGAGACCAGGCCAGTGGCCTTGGCATATTAGTCCTTCCACCAACTTCAAACAGGAACTTCCCCACCCTAATGCCAGAGCTTTGCCCTCTATTCCCTTTCCACCTGTGCCCAGGCATTAAATCATTCATTCATCCATTCAGTTAGCATTGTTGAGTGTCAGCAGGCCTTTGGGCTATGGTTGTGGTCACACTCCCTACTTCCAGGAGCCTGCAATAGGACACAGCTCTGAGGACTGAGCTGAGCCCCACAGTCATCTCTTGAGAGTTAAAACTGGCTCTGAGCCCCTGTGTATGGTCAGTGAAGATGGGAGACACAGTGGCTGGGAAGAGACAGACAGTGGTGCAGGGTGTGGAAGGGGCATTGGGGGTCAGCGGCTATGTGTGACTCATGCCAGTCAACCCACAGGAAACCAAGTAGAGAAACCAGAATGTCAATGTATTAATTTTTACCTGAAACAAAAGATGACCACCAAGTTTACCAGCACTTACTTCCTGTGGCCAAACATTTGCTCCGTGTAGACAAATTACACTGGGAAACCAAATGATAATCAGAAGTTTGCTCGACAACCTTGGAGGGAAAAGAGTGAGAATCGTTTCCAATTTGAAGGCATCCTAACATCACGTGAACTCATTTCTATGGCAAGGCATTGCTGGCAGCTACAGTGGACCCGCCTCTAGGCCGGGAGCCCTCCCTGCACCGGGAGGACACTGTCTGTGTCTCCCTCCCTGCTTCTTCCGAAACATTCAGCCCATTCTCCAGAAACACAAACCCTGTCTTTGCACATGATCATGCTCTGAACGTGGCTGTAGTAAAAGCATGTTCAGGAGACAGCCAGAGTGTTTTGCTCCTCTGATTTGACTTATAATTTAACTCTTTAAACAAGTTATTTCTAATTTCTTGGGGACAGGAAGAATGTGCATTTGGCCAGCAAAGGAACTGAGGCTCAAGAGGTCACAGGCCTCAACTATCCTAGGCTACCCAGATGATGGCTGCCAAACTGGATTACAACCCAGGTTTTAATCTAAACTAAATCCAACTAAAAAGGAGGAAATGTCTGAAAATGCCAATCAAAGCACGAAAGGTTAAGTGGCTAAATTTGGCACCTGACCACATCAACCTCTGTGGCTAAGAAGCTGGAAAGTGGAGACCCTGACTTCTACTCCTTTATAACTTCCCACAGTACCTGGTCCAAAATGTGCTCAGGCAGGCTATTCACACGTGTTGACAGCTAAGTACCCCCCTTCCCCAGATGGTCCCAAACATCCACAGAGGCCTAAGGCTAAACCACATTATTTTTTTCCCTTTTCCCATCAAGTCACCTTTCAACCCACACCAGGACTCCTTCAGGGAAGAGCTGGGGGTCCCTGAGTCTCTTCCTGGAGGGTCTGCACCATCCTCTCCCTGTCCCACAAGTCTCTGAGTCTCTGGACCTTTCTGTCCCCCTGTCCTCCCCACTTGGACTCCACTTCATCTTAGAGATGCTCCCATCGGGTTTGGGCTGGTGACGCTTATCCTTAGAGGCACAGGTGGGTCCTACCTCCATCCTGGGCCTGGGCACCCTTCCTTCATGGTGGCCATCCCCTCATTGCTAGCAAAGCCTCTGTGGCTCCCTGTCCCACTGAAGATTCCCACCCTGCCAGGACTTTGGAGCAGAAGGAAAATTCCATCTGGCCTCACATTTCACAGGTACTTCTTGAGTGCCTGGGGTTTAACCTCTCAGCTCCTCAGTTTCTCCATCTGTAAAGTAAAGGAGGTCAGGTTGGATCATTTCTGAGCTTACTTCCATCTCTGTTCATTGGTGATTCTCAGTGCATGAGCATTTTTAAGGATCACTGGAAGGGAGTATAACATAAATAATCAATTTAGTGAAAACACATACATTCCAATGAGATGCAAATTTCTTTAAGATGACTATAGCAGTAGTGTAAAGTGAGTCTGGGTGATAGCATGGAAGTCATCCCTACACTGCCTGCAAAGGGACTGCCCTCAGGGAAAAATACCTGAGTAGTAAAGGAAAAGGAAGTGATGCTATTTTATCATGTCGACTTCCCAGTATATTGTTTTAAGCTATTTGACGTTTTGGCTTTTATGGTAGGAAAAAAACATCTACCTGTAGAATGTTCAAATGAGTTGTCCATTTTCACGTGCACATTACAAACAAGAAGAACATTTATCATATAAGGTCATGTAAGCCTGTTTATGGAAGCTTGTTATGTTCAAGGCAACAAATTCAGAGTGTGTAGGCTGTACGTACAATGCACTTTTTAAATCTGTTTACATTAAAAATTCTTTCTTTTCTGACATCTTCTGGTTCCCTTTATCCTTATCACAAGGTTTCCTGAGCTGGGCTCTATAGACATTAAGAGACTTCCGGATGTACCTCAGAGGGCCCTCAGCCCCCTGAAGTTGTAGGGCATGTGCACTCTTTCATAGTGGCTTTCATCTGATTTTCAAAGGGACCCTTGCCCCGCAAAGTGGCCTCTGATTATGCTTCTCGTTCATAGGCAGGGGAGAAAAACTTCCCAGCAAGACCTGTATATGGATAAGCCACCTAGCAGAAAGAACCTCAATTCTGGATCAGAGAGACCTGGGTTCACGTCAATTTGCCAGCTGAACTCTACTTTTGGACAAGTTAATTAAGTACTGTGATTCTGAGCTGCCTCCTTTCTGTAAAATGTGGGTGATAGCATTTGCCTAGTTTACGAGTTACTGTGAGGATGAAACTGTGAGGTGCTCTCTGTAAGCCCCAGCACACCATTTGTGCTCAATGGCTGGTAGACCCCTCAACACTAAGGAAAACCAGAGCTGCCTCCCCAGGGTAGATCCCAGCTCACCAGCACATCCTGCAGAGCTGTAAGACTAAAACGCAAGCACAAGTCAGTCAACTAAACCTCACTGAAATCAACGTTTCTTTGCCTTCACAAGTTCAATTTCTCCTCAAGGTGGTTTCTATGCAGTCCCCGTGAGAATTGACTGAGAATCTCCATACGCCAGATGTCTAATCCCCAGCTTCCAACATCTCCCTCATGCAGCCGCTACAAGAGGAAAAATGGCTTCCACACCCACCCAAAATCTTCGCTGCAATGCTGTTTTGTCCTTCCACCTTGGCCAATAAAGCCACTTCCTTGTGCTTGAGGCACCTCAGTATCCCACTTCTACTTCTTTCTTGACTTTCATTTCTTATACCTTGTCTTGAGCCACATCCTCTGTGCTAGAAACAGCTCCCACTTCCTGCTGGCCCAGCACCTCTGAGCACTTCCTCTCCATGGCTATACTCTATCAGGAGTTTCTACACCCATATCACTGGGGGACTGTTTCTAAACCCTCCTCCGGTTGGGAAAGTGGAAAGTTGGTAAGTTCCCTATAAAATATGCTGTGTGCTGGAGACCAGGAGGCCTGTCCAGTTCCCTGTGTCCAATATGGGACAGCTCAGACCCTCTCATTCCCACCTCTAAGCAAAAGCAAGAGTCTTCATGTGAGTTTCTGAAACTCGGCACTTAATGCTATTGTTCTCATGGTGCTGTGATAAGGAATATGGGTCAGTGTTTGAACTCCAGCTTCCCCACTAACTGGCCTGCGATCTTGAGCTCTTAACCTCTGTGAGCCTCAATGTATTAAGTAGGTAAGACACAGTCTGTATTCAGATGACAATTACAAGGTTGCTATTAGATTCTACGGTCAGGCAAGACAAGACCTGCAGGAGGGAGGAAAAGGGGGATTCTTCCTGGCTGGGGTAAGGAGGAAGGGAACATCAGAGCTGAGCCCTTCCAATTCCCATGAGCCCTATAAAGTTAGATTTATGTAATAAGTTTATTATTATATAAGAATAATAGTAACCATTTATGGAATACCTACTTGGCGACAAGTGCTAAATATGCCTTGGTCCTTACCCTGGCAACACGGACCTTCCTATTCTCGTTTTGCAGATGTGGAGTATGAGGCTGAGAGGTACATGACTTCCCTCCAAAGCCTGGTGGAACCAAGTCTGTCTGGAGGCCCTACCACTGCCACACCCCTTCCTGGTGTTATTTGTAGCTCTAGAAGAAGAGAGGGACTCTAAGGTCAAAGGTGTTATAGGTATTGTAATGAGATGATGAACCAGGAGGCCTCTGGCATTCCCTCTCTCTCTCTTAAGATGGTCCTTCTTTAGGGACAGGGGCAGAACTAAAGCCTTGGAAAGAGCCTAAGCAGACAAGCAGCCAGGGAAAAAGGCACCCAGGTCCTGGCTGGCACCAGCCTGGCTATGGAACCCTCCCCACAGGAAAAAGATGCCCATGTCAAGAAACTCAAGCTTAAGTCAGTAACAGCACCATGATGGCCTTGATCACTCCCTTAGGACATCTGGACACACCCCAAGGCCTTACAGAATTCTCAAATTTGGTTCAATGGCACTGTCTGATTTTCTAGACTTACAAATCTGTAGATTATCCAGAAGAGCAACCAAAGTGCAACTATTTTTATGGTGCTCTCTGTTGTAAGACATTTTGCAAATTCAGAGTCCTATGCTTCAGATTGGACGCTCTACCCAAACTCCAGGGTCAATGGATTAAAGGAATGGATCTGGCTCTTGGCAGTGCCTGGGATGGCCAACATGCAAGCTCCCTAACCCCTCACCTGTGTTACAGGTGAGACAGCCCTGGTCGGTTCTCCTAGGGAAGGGGAGATGCATCACACTGATGACAGCTACAGAGTGCTGAGACACGGAGTGGACACGGACACCCAAGATGGCATTAAGAGCTGCCAATGAAGCAATGCCCTGAGTGACTGCTATTAGGAATAGCACAGAATGAGTTTCTTCATCACCTCCTTCGAGAGGGTGCCATGATGGAACAGATGTAATTTTCACCCTCAGCTGGGGTGGACACCTTGCTATACAGTTATTAGCTCTGTGATCTTGAAGGAGTCATTTCAATTCTTGGCCCTTTGTTTCCTCATCTGTAAAATAGGGTTGACAAAGGTTTCATAAGAATTAAAGGAGAGGGCTGGGCACAGTTGCTAACACCTGTAATCCCAGCACTTTGGGAGGCCAAGGAGGGCAGATCACTTGAGGTCAGGAGTTCTAGACCAGCCTGGCCAAGTTGGTGAAACCCAGTCTTTACTGAAAATATAGAAATTAGCTGGTCGTGGTGGTGCATGCCTGTAATCCCAGCTACTCAGGAGGCTGAGGTAAGAGAATCGCTTGAACCTGGGAGGCAGAGGGTGCAGTGAGCCAAGATTGTGCCACTGCACTCCAGCCTGGGTAACAGAGCAAGACTCTGTCTCAAAAAAAAAAAAAAAAAATCAAAGAAGAGGATATGGGAAAAGCCTTTGGCCCATAGTAGGTATTCAACAGAAGGAAGCACACTTTGGTGAGAGCCTGAAAGGTTAGCGACCTATAGCTAGGCTTCTAAACAGAAACCCCAAGAATGGGATTCCCCATGGCAGCCAGGAACCCCTGCAACCCACAAGGTGTGTATATGGCCCAATGTGCCCACCATGGAAAAGAGCACCACCCCCTGCCCTAATTAGCCTCAGGCTCTGAGGGCCCTTAAAGAATTGTGAGAGATCTCTGATGCACAAATTAGATGCATTTGCCAAAGGAAGTTACAATGTTTAGCTTTCCTTCTACTTCCAGAATCAAGTGCTCCAAATAACCACTTCCAAAAGTGCAGGCCTGATGGCTGCATTAGGTGCTAACAAATCACTAAAAGGTGGATGATTTTTTCTCCTGGTTTCTCACCCCACTCCCTCCCAGCAGGCTTCCTCAAATGATTGATGGTCTCCATGGCAACCATGGAAGTCCTGCTCACCTGAATTCCCCACCCCCACCACTCAGCCAGTTTGCAGGACAGTGGGGACTGCACTGAGCCCTCTGGGATCCCTGAACAAAGGTTATTTTGAAATAGCTTACGTGGCCAGGAGGTGAGTACTTTGTTCCTGAAACCAGGTGCTGAGATGACAAATACTTCCCCTTAACGGTTGGGGCTTCATCAGACAGGGGACCGTAGGTCTGATGTACATTAGAATAATCAGATGAATTGAAACAAGGAAGAGCGTCAACCAGGCTATAGGCCTGTGAGCAATTTCTGTAGAAATGTGAGCCAAAGAAGTGATGTTAGTCTCCACAAGTAGCCATTGTTTGTAACATTTCTGCAATAGCACCACCTGAGAAAGCAGCCGCTTCTTGTCAGGGCTCTTAAAAAAAAAAAAAATACTTCCCTAAAATCAGAGCAACACAAGTCAGTATAACGGCTGTCACCTGCTAGCTGTTGGGACCGTGCTAAAACCTTTTTCCATATTCAAAAAGGTTGTTTCAAGTACATTTAAGCAGGAAAAATCAATGAGGGAAAATCACAAACTGGATCTGGCTACAAGGAGCTCAGAGAGAAGAAAATCAGGCTTTCCCAGCCTGCAGAGCTCCCTGCCAGACAAATGACAATGACAGGGACTGAAATTAAAAGAGAAGGGACACAACGCCCTTTCCACTTAACTCCAAGGGCAAGCTCTTTTGGTTTGCAGCTACATTTGCCAACCCCTCACCTAGGAGTCTCCCGAGAGATATAGGAGACACTTCCAGACTCTCAAAAGAGCCCATAAAATGGCTTTAGAAATGGGACTAACCTTTTGCAAGGTGAGAAGTCTGCCTTCATTACATATCTTAGGAAAAAAAGGTAACTATGAGAAGCAAGACTCGAAATCTACCACAAGAAAACACCAACAACAAATGGAATTAATAACTTTGAACACCAAAGAATGTACCTGCTCTTTCATTCAACCAGCTTTTATTAAACTATTACCTACCAGACACTGTGGGAGTTACTGGGATGTTGGAGTGTATAATTCTGGATCTGTGCCCTGGAGGAGCTTGTATGGGAAAGACAGACGCTAAACAAACAGTTGCGACACCGTGGATTAGCCCTGTGCCAACAGCAGGAATGAGGTGATATGGGAGCCAATTCATCCGCTCGGAGGCTGAAGAACAGGGGGATTTTTCCAGATGCGGTAGGGTGGTGATAGGATTAGACAGGATGATAATGGAAGTCCAGAAATGTGAGTTACAGCCACACCTTAAGGCACACTTCTCACTTCCTTAGCGCCCTATGAGAATGCCTGGCCCCTACGGCTGCAGAGCAGTACAAAGGTTAACGAGATGTGGGAAACCATTCTGAGAATTTTTATGCTAAAGTCATTACATTTGAGAGCGATTTCATGTTGGCTGGACTTTGGTCTCAGTCAATATGATTTCATCTGGCACCATGTTATGTTACCAACTTAAACTGGCTGCTATTTCCCCAAAACAGTATTTCCCTAAAAATCTTCACATATATGTCTGCCTTTTCATCAGTTAAGGAGTATTTACTGAACACCTCCATGTGTTCATATCCTATTTGACATCTATAAATGAATCTTAAAAAGTGCAACTAAGCAAGAGTGTATCAGTGGCATCCATCTTCTGGTTTCCCTTTTCATTTTGATTGGTTTGCTATTCAATATTTACGTGCAATTTTTTTCTTCAAGAAAGGATTCAGCCTATCACGCTTTTCTGTGTTTTTGGTTTTTGTGGAAAGAGCCTAACACGCAGTGGACACCAGGACAATGGCATTTTGCAACAAAGGTCAATGCTACCTGTGGGGACTAGGGTTTCACTATCCCCAGGAAATGGACCTACACGTTAACATGGAAAGTTTGCCATTTACCGGGCTTCTGATGGTGACAGATTTGAGAGAACTAGCTGGCAAGTGGCACCAATAAGAAGTCAGTGATTCGGGCCAGGCGCGGTGGCTCACGCTTGTAATCCCAGCACTTTGGGAGGCCGAGGCGGGCAGATCACGAGGTCAGGAGATCGAGACCACGGTGAAACCCCATCTCTACTAAAAATACAAAAAAAAAATTAGCCAGGCGTGGTGGCGGGCGCCTGTAGTCCCAGCTACTCGGAGAGGCTGAGGCAGGAGAATGGTGTGAACCCAGGAGGCGGAGCTTGCAGTGAGCCGAGATCACGCCACTGCACTCCAGCCTGGGCGACAGAGCGAGACTCCATCTCAAAAAAAAAAATGAAGTCAGTGATCCATCCGGGATGGTCCAGGCTCAGCCACACAACAGAACCTGCACTGTCCTCTGCACCCACGTCTGACATTGGTCCTCCCATGAAGCTTCATGGGGGCAAGGACCAATGCTTCAGGGAGCTCCTCCAACACACAGGCTCGGGCCCTCCCCCTCCTCATCTGAGTTATATCTGGGGTCTCTTTTTCTTTAAGGGGACAAAGGAGAAAGAATGCCAAGCTTACTGGTGCATTAAATGATTGAGAAATGTTTGCCATTTAAAGCCATTTCACTTCCTGCCTGATACCACAAAGAAGCTTTTTAATGAAGTTAGCCTTTGCCTTTCTCAATGCCACTATGCGCCTGGCTTGTTTTGCCCACTTTCTGTTTTCAAAGCTAGGTATGATCAGGAAACACGTGGTTTCTATTGCTTCAAACAAGTAAATTTCAACTCAGTCGATTTAGGGGAAAATGTCAGGGGGCGTCCAGAGGACAAGGTAGAGGGGCGGAGCATACGAGGATGGCCAAGGGGGCACAGACAGCAGGCAGCGGGGTCCAGGTCTTCACCCTGCTCCGAAGGGGCCTGGCTGCCCTAAGTCAGCCCAGGCTCCCATGGGAAGCTGAGCCCTCAGGCTTGGGGGGTACTATGGGCTCCCAGAGTAGAGTCCCCCTCGTTCCGCATGTGCCCTTGCTGACTAAACCCTAAGCCCCAGGGTTGGCACATGACTTTCCACAGTTACAGCCAAAAAGACAAACACCACAAATTGCTTCGTGACCCTTTGTCAACAGTGCTCCCAAAACGAGAAAATCTATACCACAAGAGTCCTACCACTGGGACACAGCCAACTTCGGGACCAGCACGGACAGCCCTGGCCAAACCATCCTGCTGCTACTGAAGTACAGGTTGTCCATATGACTGACAGAATCTCTGGTTTAAAGTAACTGTGGCTACTGCTTCTTCCGTGCTTATGGGCATGTCGGGTACTTAGCACTTTGTGTATGCCTATTCATTTAATCTTCCCAGCATCTTGCAAGATACGTGTTGCTGTCTCTTTTAGACAGAAAGAAGCTAAGGAATTTCAAGGTATCTGGGTCAGCTGCTGATGCAGCCATACCCAAGGTGTGAGAATGTAAGTCCATGCTCTGTATTACCAAGTACAGTGTTCCAGGGTTTTCTGTTCTGTCCCCACCTCCACCCCCAGCCAATATCTATGTTTGAAAAAGGCCCATTTCTAGCAGCGTGTTCATATTTATTCATTAAGTACTTATGAAGGGTCCACTGTTTGGCAGTCCCTGGAGATAAAGAGATGAATATCATGGTATCTGCTTTCTACACGTGTACTCTCCAGTACTCTCCACGATGGTGCCACTAGCCACATGTGTCTAATGATTGCTCAAAATGTGACTAATATGAATTGAAATATGTAAAGTGTAAAATACACACCAGGCTTCAAAATCTTCTTATGAAAAAAGTGTAAAATATCTTAATAATATTTCTATTGATTCTATGTTAAAATTATATTTTAATATATGGATTAACTAAAATCGTTTTTATTTCCATGCATTTCTTTTGCTTTTTAAAATGTGGCTGCTAGATAGTTTGAAGTGACCTATGTGGCTCACGTTCCATTTTTATCAGATTGCACTGCGCAAGAGGCACATGTCTGGCGAGGAGGAGACTTGAACAGAGCTGTCCCCATGGCCCAGGCAGGCGAGGAAAGCAAAGGAAGCATGAAGGGAGGCCAGAGGAAAGGAAGGGAAATGCCACACCTGCCTTACGAGCTCCGATAGGGAAGTCGAGCCCTCTTATCAGTGGTCTAGTTGACTAGAGAGATAATCTACCATGCTCGCCAGCCTGTTCTGGAGAGACTCAATAACAACCCTATCACGTTAGAGGGCCTGGCTCAGCAGTAGAACACAGGCTGGCAGCAGAGACTGCGGGATTCAGCTCTGGACACCAGCACCAGCTCAGATGGGAGCTCTGCTGTGGTTTTCACTTTGCTCTGGGCTTTATTTTTATCAAAAAGTATTCCAGGCCCCAAACCTCCCTCCTTAAACTTCCAGGAGAGGTTCAAAAATCCCACCTGCCTTTTTTATGTAAATCATTCCTCTCCCCTCAGCCCCTTGGCGGCTCGTGATATACACTCTTTATTGCTTACTCACTGTCCACTCCTCTGTCGCATCTTACTGGAAGAAGCCCATTTGGGTTCAGAAAAGCCATGGGTCCAGCAGCCCCAAGGGATGGGTCCTGATCCTCTGTCTAAGCCAGTCTTGATAATTTCACTCCTCACTGCCCAGCCTGCCCTGTAGTTAGGGGTGGGCTGTCACTCAGTTCTGCCATGACACCAAGGCCAGAGACTGCTTTGGGGCCAGTGTCTAGAAAACTTTGAATTCTTGGTAAAATGAGACAGATGAGGCTCAAAATATCTCTCCTGCCCCAAACATCTTCATTCTGCCCTAGACATGACCACTGCAGCTCCAACAGCCATATTGCAAACAAGAGAAGAATCCTAAGAAAACTGCAGAAGGTTAGTGCTAATATCACTGAGTTTATGAACCAGCACCAGCAACCACTGACCTCCTGTCTTCCTGTTACATGACGAAAAATAAACCCCTCATTACTTAAAAGCCAGAGTCAAGGAGTCAGATATGCTGTTACTTACAGCCTTCGACATATACAAACCAAACATAAAGCGGGAAAATAGCTTGTCCAAAAATGTAGACTGTTCCAAAGAAACTCAACGTCAACATCAACCACTTCCCACATCACTGTCTGCCTGATGTTTAAGCACATTTTAATCACAATTCCCAGGGAACTCTGTGTGTTCTTCTTTTTGAATGTATTGCGTCCATATAAGAGGTGGGAAAATTAAGAGTTCAAACTCGTAGTTATGGTTGGAGACCTACAGGTGGCATTCTTAATTCTATATAAACCTCACAGTTCCAGGGAAGTTTCTCTCCACCTATGCAACATGTGTAATTTTTTCACTCCCCAATGTACAAGAAATTACAGGCAATATTTTATTGTTCCTCAAAAAATTAATATGGTCATTGTCTATGCTCAGAAGTTTAAAAACAAATTTTTTTTAAGTGTTTCTTCCTCCCCAGACACTATTTGGCTGCCTACCCAGTGACAAGTCCCTGCCAAACCCCGTGATTCAAAGCCCAGTTTTGCTCAGGTGTGGACAGCCCTGGGCTTGGGGTGACCAGGGCTCTCCCTGGCCCTAGGGAGTAAGTCCTCATTCATCCAAGCTGATCGTAGCAATTCCCTTCTCCTTGATGAAACAGGTTTGGGAAAAAACATAAGACATAATTCTGGCTAACAAGCTAAGAGAGGAAGTCTGCTGGGAAACTTCTGAGAAAGCTCCTTTCTCTGAAAATGAGGCATTCACACAGGCCAGGCTGCAGGAACCACAGATCTGAAGCTGCGGTCACTCAACACAGAGATGCCTGTTTTGCTCGTGTGAGAGTTCAGGGCAGTTCCAAGTGGCTGGGACAAGGGAGCAGAGGGCACAGGGAGCTCTGCTCCATGCAGTTATTGAGACTCAAGCACAGGCTGTACCATCTTCAAAACCTGGCTTCCACAATTGCCCTGAGGGTCAGACCCCAATTAACCAAAGGGGGAAAGAGCCTAGTCTGCTGTCCTTGGCAGCATCTCCTAGAAGGACAACTTAGTGACCCCAGGAACAGTTGCACTGTTGTTGGATGACAGCAGTAAAAGCGCACAACATACCGCCCTGCTGAAATCGAGAATTCTTTGCATCACCTGAACAAAGCTCATGTGTTTTAAAGACTCCTGCACAGAGACGCTTCTGGGCTGGGTGTGATGGCTTTCACCCTCCATCCATTAGACTCAGCCACATGGCAATGCCTGACCGCAGGGGAGGCTGGAAGATATGGTCTGGCCGTGTGTCCAGAAAGAAAAGGAAACAGCTTTGGTGCAAAAATGAAAATACAGAGTGCCATGTTCATAATTACTAAGAATTTCAAAACAGAGGCAGCAGAGCATTACGTCAGTGTAGGACCCTTCTCAGCGTGGGTTCTGTGTGGCTGCACAGGTTAAACACTCAATTCGGGCCTGGACAGAGGAGGTTCTTGTCATATGGTAGCCAGCACCAGCTCCTCTCTTCCTGACCCCCCATGTACCTCCAGCCCATGCTACCTGTTTTCCCATTCACATTCAATCTTACGTCATCTCTCCCCATAGCTCCTTGTGGTCAGGAACCACATCACATGCCTGAGTGCACATAGGCACTTTGAGTGACTAAAGGTATCACCAAATCAAATTGATTCTAAGTGTTCGGGGTAACAATTTCATGATGCAAAATAAAGCACACAGATTTGAAAGTTTGATGTGGCTTTGACAGGAGTAACTAAAATCAGTTTAGCAAATCAGATTAAATTTGTGGCCTGCTTTCCTTGACAGTGTCTCCTAAAAGTACAGCTTAATGACTCCATGAACAGTTGCATTTTCATTGGATGATAGTAGTAAAAGTGCATAAAATAACTCTCTGCTGAAATAGAGAATTCTTTGGCACCACCTGAACCAAGCTCATTTGTGTGTTTTAAAACAATTTGCGTTTGGCCTCATGCTATGTTGTTCTTGCCTGCATGGCCCTGATGGTGCCAGTGTGGGATGATTCTGCAATGGTACGCACTCCTATAGCCAGGATGGCCCGCAAGCCCTGTCATCCAGACACCCTCCTTTGCAGCCAGGTCACCTAACAGTGACAGCAGTGGTTTCCTGAAAGGGGTAGAGTCCAGTGCAAACCTGGCAGCTTCCAGGCACTTAAAAGTCCAGAAGGAGGAAACCAGCTGCAAAGGGATGGCCCAGGCCACACCAGGCTCTGAGCTTCCAGGTGAACACCCAGCTGCATTTTCATCTTTTCATTATGTTGTGATGATGATGGTGATGGTGTTAATGATGGTGATGGTGATGATGATGGTGACAGTGATAGTGATGGTGATGATGGTGATGGTGATGGTGATGATGATGGTGACAGTGATAGTGATGGTGATGATGGTGATGGTGAGGATGATGGTGACAGTGATAGTGAT
>NW_026652288.1:7998505-8100783 GCF_009828535.3 Hylobates moloch
GTGATAGTGATGGTGATGATGGTGACAGTGATAGTGATAGTGATGGTGATGATGGTGATGGTGAGGATGATGGTGACAGTGATAGTGATAGTGATGGTGATGATGGTGACGGTGATGATGGTGATGGTGATAGTGATAGTGATGGTGATGATGGTGATGGTGAGGATGATGGTGACAGTGATGGTGATAGTGATGGTGATGATGGTGATGGTGAGGATGATGCTAATGTTAGCCTCCTCTCAAGTTTATCATTCCCTCATTGAGTGAATTTGTATTTGCAACTGTTTATTGACTTTTCCACTCAGCAGGTGCACCTGGACATCAGGGTCCCTGAAGGCAGCTATCATCCAGCCTATGACTGTGAGGAGAGTGGAGAGGGAGAGTCCTCAGGGCTGGCCAGCAGTCATCCTCCACTTCTGCTGTGAAGAGAGGAGAGCAAGAGCAATTTTGTCCACATGGAGCTGTTGACTCCCTCCTCTTCCTCAGAACCAAGAAACTCCCATGTACTCTGCCCGGCATAGGTCCAGTAGGAATACTACACATAAATTAATCCAAAGCTTTAAGAAGTGAGTGCTGAAAATGACTTTGGATGACATTTATCGGATGGGAAAACACACACAAAGAGACACACACAACACACGCATACACATGTGTATGCACACACGCCAATGACAGGGCATTTACTATATATCAGATACAACACCAAGCTCTTTTCATACATCATCTCGCTTATAATCCTGTGGGTGGTATTATTATCCCCATTTTACAGGTGAGGAGACCTGCCTCCCAGGTCATTTATGTAGTGGAGCTGGGGCACCAGTGCAGACTGAGTCTTCTTTCTGCTGTCCACTACCCCCCAGGAGACTGGACTAGTCCAGGAAATATGGCACAGTCCTGAGACAAAGTCAGAGCCTTGGAAGCAGTCAGGGCATCTCACTTCAGGACCCCAGAGTATGGGGGATGGTAGCTGTCTGGGGCACCAGGCTCCAGACATGGTGTATTAGTCCATTTTTACACTGCTGTAAAGAAATAGCCAAGACTGGGTAATTTGTAAAGGAAAGAGGTGTAATTGACTCACAGTTCCACATGGCTGGGGAGGCCTCAGGAAACTTACAATCATGGTGGAAGGCGAAGGGAAAGCAATGCACGTCTTACATGGCATAAAGAGTTGGGAGTGGTAGCTGCCAAACACATTTAAACCATCAGATCTCATGAGAACTCATTCACTATCACGAGAACGGCATGGGGGAACCACCCCCATGATCAAATCACCTCCCACCAGGTCCCTCCCCTGAAACATGGGGATTACAATTCGAGATGAGATTTGGGTGGGAACACAGAGTCAAACCATATCACACAGGTCCATCCCATCTCTGCTCTTGGTCTCCAGCTCTTTGCCCCCTTGGCAAAGTCTGTGGCACCAAAGAGGGAAAGCAGGCTTGGGAGGTGTCCACACAGAAGACCTGGAATAGCATATCCTGCTTTCTCAGTTGCAGAATTGTGTACTTGAGATTCTGGTAACTTCTGTTGCATGAATCATTGTAAAGTATTGTTTTAGGTCATACATGGTCATTATAGAGGCTTAAGGGAAAACAGAAAGAATATTCTGAAAAAGAAAAAGAAAATTAACTATAGTTGTTCCATTCCCCAGATATAGCCACTCTTCATATCTCAGGGCATTCTTTCTGGTATATGTACACATACACACATGCACACACATATGCATGTATACACACACATGCATATATATAAATATATGCTATGTATAATACATGTTTTATATGTATTATACATAGCATATGATACATGATGGCACTACACTCTATCTACAATTTTGCATCTAATAGTTTAAACCTAACATTACAACATTATCATCTTCCTAGATCATTAACTACTCTTCAATGTGATTTTAATGGCTTTAAAATATTTTATTACATATATGTAAACACCAGATTTATTTATTCCTCTATTATGGACATTAAAGTTGTGAATTTCTAATTTTACATGTGTATTAGTGAGATAAAATTTAAAATAAAAATCCTTGAACATAGATCTTGATGAACCTACCTGAATATTTCCTAAGAATAAATTCCTGAGAGTTAAAATGCTGAGTAAAAGCCTGTGAACATTTTTAAGGCTCTTGATCAACATTGCCAAATTGCTCTCGAGGAAGGCATTACCAAATTAGGCTATCTTTGGTGGTTGCTTAATGAGCTTGGTTTGAATTATGTGTATGTAACAGGGAGTTTTAGCTGGCAGAGCTAAGGTCTAGACTGCCACACCCTCCCCTGAACACAAACATCAGTACCTGTCTGCACCCAGAGGTGCACAAGGGAGTTATTATTTTGTACTGAGAAGAGTAGAAGGGGTCGTCAGTAAAGGAGGGTCCAGGGGACAACAGAGGGGGGCTTATGGGGTCTCTTCCCCAGCTGGTCCTGGCTTCTCTCCCTAAGGGGAAGAAGAGACATGGGAGGCCTCTGGAGAGCAGATCTGCTTCAGATCTAGGATCACTGGGAAAAGCTCACTCATTCTGTGTCTGCAGCAAGCCTAGCACCCCTCTGGCCCCCTGAGGTTTGGAAATTTGGGGAACCCTTGAAGGTAACATCATGCCTAGGACGGTGGCCTTCTTGAGGCAGACTGAGACAGCAACAAGATACCTGCTAGTTTATTCACAAGCACCAGTCTTGGATAGAGAGAAAGATCCCAATGACCCCAAGTGACCTGGTTTGGGGGTCTGGGCAGATGCCAGAAATAACTGGGAGTACTTGGGGAGGAAGTTCAGATTATCCCTCTGATGGCAGCTCTGAGCCAACCCATCCTGAGCCAACAGACAAATGAACTAGATATTCATAATTTTCTCCATAATTTTTCCGCATTTGATTGTTTTATCATGGCTGGAATCCACTCACCCATCCGTCCTCGTACTGGAAGGCTGAATGGCCCACATGTGGATCGTGGCCTCCTCAACTCCATCAACCTCAGTTGGGGAGAAAGTGCATGGGCTGCAGCGGCTCAACTACCAGACCTCAAACTCTGACTCCCAGTCCATAGCCCTAGATCCCAAACCAAAGCTCTACCACATTCACATGCGTCTAACAGCTCAAACTGAGGGCTGGCTAAGAGCTTCATAATTTAGCAGTTACAAGAACAGGGAGAGCGTCAGAGTAAATTACACAGTTAGAAGGAGGACAAGTTTAGCAAAATTAAGAATAGTGCTTTAATTTACACTTCCCTAAAAATATAATTGTTTATTTAAGAAAGCTTTTTGCCTTGTTAACAGAAATTACCAAATGAAAATGTATTTTGACTCCATAAATGTGTTGGAAGTTCACCAATCTAACATTACATAATAAAGACAAAGTCTAATCAATATTTTGATTTATGAAGGTCAAAAATCAAGGTGTGAGGTGTTTCCTTGAAGTTCAAGGCTTCAAGAGATACGCTTTAGAAGGGAAGTCCAAATTACCACAAGGTGTATATCATCATCTAATTGTTTTTGCCCCTATAAACATCAGTTGACATTTACCCTATGTTCTTCACCCACTTGGCCAGCAATCTAATAATAATATTAACAATAACAATAAATAACTACCAATTATCAAATACTTATTACTTGAATGTCTTGGCTTATTGAATGCTTATGTGTCTATGATGTGAACCATATTCTTTTTCCCATGCAATTAATTTTGTTATTGTGGTAAGAACATTAAACATGAGATTTACCCTCCTGATAAATATTTAAGTGCACGATGCTTTATTGTTGACTATAGGTACAAAGCTGTACGGTAGATCTCCAGACCTTATTTATCTGGCTTGACTGAAACTTTATGCCCATTGATTACTAACTCCCACTTCCTGCCTTTCCAACCCCTGGTAACCAACTACCATTCACACTCTGATTCTGTGAATTTCACTATTTTAGAGACCTCATATAAATGTAATCATGCAGTATTTGTCTTTCTATTACTGGCTTATTTCACTTGCAATAATTGTCCTCAAGTTTCATTCAAGTCATTGCATATTGCAGGATTTCCTCCTTCTTAAAGACTGAATAACATTCCATTGTATGGATGGACCACATTTTCTGTCGGCACTCATCTATCCACAGACATTGTCTTAGTTGTTTCCACATCTTGGATACGTGACAATATTATTAAGTCCTTTTCACAGATGAGATAACTGAGACTCAGAAAAGGCAACCCACCCACATTCGAATATTTGGTAACTTGCTCAAACAGATCTTGCCTACCACCGACTCCATATGCCTGATGTCCACCAAGCATTTGCAACCACAAGAATAAAAGTCACTGGGTGCACATTCTATTCCAGGTGCTTTATACACCGTATCTAGAACCGAGCAACCTCGCCTGGCAGACAGCCCCCTGACATGAACCTTTATGAGGAAAGCCAAGTTAGTCAAGAGGGAAGCCCCAATCCCAGCCCAAGCAGTCAGATTCCAAAGGCCCGTTTCTGCTGTTCGAAGTTGTTCTTCTCCCCGCCTGCAAATAAAAACACCTAAGGGACCTTTTTTTTTTTTTTTCTTTTTGAGACAGAGCCTCGCTTTGTCGCCCAGGCTGGAGTGCAGTGGCGCGATCTCGGCTCACTGCAAGCTCCGCCTCCTGGGTTCACCCCATTCTCCTGCCTCAGCCTCCTGAGTAGCTGGGACTACAGGCACCCGCCACCACGCCCGGCTAATTTTTTTGTATTTTTTAGTAGAGACGGGGTTTCACCGTGTTAGCCAGGATAGTCTCGATCTCCTGACCTTGTGATCTGCCCGCCTCGGCCTCCCAAAGTGCTGGGATTACAGGCGTGAGCCACCTCGCCCGGCCGGGTATTTTTTTAATGTTGGTTCCCAGGTCTTTTCCTAAGAGTTTCTGATTCCATCTGTCCAGGGTGGGGCCCGAACTTTGGCGTTTTATTTTAAAACCCCTCGGAAGAGTCTAACAGTTCACGGGGCAGCCGGGGCCGACAACGGCTGCATGGCTCCCCTCATTCCTTACAGATCCCAGGCACTCCACGGGGCACATTCTGCCCTCCAGGGGCTGCCAGGTTGCTGAGCAGTGACCAGGGAACCTCACCCAATAAGCGAATTTTTCGGACGGGGGCTTTGGAGAGAGCCAAGCGAGGGAAGCCTGGGCCAACGCGGTTTGGGAAGAGATGGGAATTGGCAGGAAAGGATTTCTTAGGGGAGGGGACGTTTGTGCTGAGTAAGAGTTCACCAAGAGAAAAAGGGGGAGAAAAATAAACCTGCCATGCTAGCGTCTCCACTTCCCTTTCCTGCTAAACGGCTGTACAGACGTGATCCCCCAGAGGCACGGCGGGCTCCGGCCTGCCCCTCAGCCCTTCTCTGACTGGAGAGGAAAGCACGTGTGCCCATCAGCCCACGAGCTGCAGCCACCAGCCCCACGGCCTCCTGGATGAACTCAATTAAGCCAACTCATTTCAATTTTTGCTTCAGCTCTAAAAAGACAAATGAGGATCTGGGTGAAGAATTGTTAAGAGATTTTTCATTCTAATTGAGAAACTCACCCAGAGAGGCTGCCAGAGCCCAGGTAATCAATCTCTTGGGCCGTGTGTGACAGGGCAGCCTTCGCGCCCCTATTCCACGGGGAGAAATCAGAACTTCCGGTGGACCCGCAGGGGTCACAGGAAGTCCCCTTTGCACAGACCGGTCCCCATTGTCGGGAAGAACAGGGTGACATCCAATCAGCTTCTCCAGGTCCAAATCAATCACCTACATTTCGATTCCCTTTTCTCATCAAATGCCAGCTGTGAAAGAGCCCGGCCTCATCAGAATTCTGCTGTTGATGAGTGTTGAAACTACAGGAATTAAGAACTAGGTCACCGTAGGGGAAGGCTGCTCTGTGGTTTCATTATCTAGGTTGCTGGAAAGCCCCCATCTCACAGGGATCCCCCTAGTCACCAGAGCACCGTGAGGCGTGGATATTCAGCGTCCAAAATGCATTTTTTGTGGGGACAGCAGCACACGTTGGGAAGGAACACAGAATCGGCTGTGGCCGGCGGGTCCATTCATGCAGTGAAGATCCTCCCAGACCCCTCCCGATGCCTACTGGGCGTCAGGCCCCAGGAAACAAAGCTAAGTCATGCTAGCCCCTGCTTTGGAGAAACCGCTTCCCGATGACTGGGATGGAAACAAGCACCAGGCCCCTAGGATGCAGAATCAGAGGATGCCCAGGAGGGCCCAGCTGGGATGTGCAGGGAGGGACGCCTCAGGGCTGTGAGCTTGAGCTGAGCTGAGTGCAAAGGATGATGAGGAGGAGAAAAAGAAAAGAGAGTAAGATGGAGCTGGGGCGAGAGCAGAGAGATGCATCGGGGGAGAAAGCAATGTGTCCAAAGACATGAGACAGAGAGGCCCATTCCTCTGTGGGAGGTGGAAGAGGGGCGGTGGGCCCTCTTTGAGCCCACGTGCTGTGCTAGGGAGGCAGAACTGTGCCCTTGGACACAAGAGACTTGTTGGATGACTTTCTGGCGAAGGCAGAACCTGATCAGATGCATGTGTCTGAAAGGATGGTGCAGGCAGCCTGCAGCCCAGGAGCAGGGTGAGAGGCTGCAGGATCACAGTGGGCAGCTGGGCCGCCCTGGGGAAGGCACTGACTGATTGGAGGTTTGCAGGCTCACCAAGCTGGAGGCTGCATGTGAGAAGGAGGGAGGAGAGCTCCAGGACAATCACACATGATCATGATGGGCACGTGCCACCTACGCTGTACCCACTAAGCACTTAACTTGCATTATTTTATCATCTTCAAAATCCCTTGCCACAGGAGCTGTTATAGTCCCCATTTTGCAGATGAGAAAACAAAGACAAAAAGCAGTTGAGACCACAGAGCTATGACATGCAATATAAGGCCGTCTGCTTCCAGGGTCCCCTGTTAACCATAGCCTAGTGTGCCCATCTAAGGCTGGCCCATGATGGCCGGCTTGCACAGCAGGGTGGATGGCAGGGCCAGTCATGGGGAAGGAGGGCACTAAAGGAGAAGGTCTGAGCTGAGACACCACTGGAAGATCCAGGGCAACAGGCAACGCTGCCCAGTGGGAATTCTTCTGTGCTATGTTCTAGAATGCTCTGTAACTCTGCCCTGTCTGATACAATAGCCGTGAGTCGCATATGTGAAATACAGCTAGTGCAAGTGAGGAGCTGAGCTTTAAACTTCATTTCATTTTAATTAACGTTCATCACCACATGTGCAACTGGCGACCATGCCGGTTACGGCAGATCTAGGGTTTGCAGACAGCAAGCAATGTACTTTATGCATCTAAAGCTCAGGAAGGCACCTGGGCTAGTGATGTATGGACAATGGTTTCCGCTTAGCAGCTCCAGGTACTTCTGGCTGGTATCATGCATTCCTATTTGGTAAGAAAACTAAGGCTTGTGGATGTTACGCAAGGCCCCACATTCGTGCATGGATGACCCAGGCACAGCACAGGGAAATCCAATTCTGAAGCCCATTTGTTTATCTACCACGGCCCCCAATACCACCCCCAAGTTTTCCATAGAGCAGGATAAGAACACAGGCCTCTGGGTTTGGGGACCGCCATTTACAGGTGAAATCACAGGGGTGCATGCCTGCGACCACCCAAGGTGTGTGCAGAATCTAAGAAAAGGTGCTAAGGAAAGAGTCCAAGGGGACATGGAGAAGAGAAAAGGCCCCTGAGGGACCTCAGAAGAAATACCCAGAAAAATAGGAGGAAGATCATGCTCTCATTCATTTTACCAAGCACCAAGCATCCACTCTCATTTCTAGCAAATGAAAGAGTGATTGCCTGGTCCTCAGTGAGTCCTGTTCACTGAGGGCCACACTACAAGGCAGAAGTCAAACCACCACCTGAGACAGAGGCCCATGCAGGGCCAGTGCCAGGGCAGGAAAGTGAGAACTCGCCCCTGGCTGATCTGACCCAGGAAGGCTTCCCGGAGGCAAGTAGGATTCTTAGAAGCTAATATCCCGTGCACCGGAGAACTCCCTGGGAATGGAGTGGAATTATTCCCCTGAATAACTTAAGTGAATTCCTAGTGAAGCACAAAGTCAATGTAAATGTAAGCTTCTGGAGGTTGCCTCCGTAAGGCCAATGCACCACTGAGGAATGATACAAAAAATGCCAGTAAGTGGTTTCCATGAGGTCATTATTTTTATTGAATCATAAAATATTGAGCAGTTCTGTTTTATTTTTAAAAAGAGAAACTCAAGAGATGAACTAGAAACAAGCCAAGTGAAGTTTGTTTGTTAGTTCCATTAAAATATTACCTGCCAGAGGAAAGAATGTACTATAATTATCATCTATGCTCAATGCATGCTAAATACCATCTACATGTGACCAGGGGTTTATATTCTTTTCAACTTGTCTGCTGCTATCTTAACCATTTCAGGGAAATAAGCTGTAGAAAGCCAAATTAGGGCTTAAAGAAATGAGACTTGGGCTCAAAGATAAATAGTATCATTGCCCCGATTTCATTGTTTCAAATATAAGATTTTATTTTGAGACGAAAGTTTAATTAGGCAGAGGTGGATCACTAAATTCTTTGACTTGAGAATCGTACTTTCTGCAAGATTTCACCTGTGAAATTCACAGCCTTTAATTACCGCCTCACATGTTAAAAGAGAGAACCTTTCTTCTGAATGGCTAATAATGTTATAAGAGGTAATTACAGAGCAGGTATCTGTGGTCAGTAACACCAAAGTACGTAGACGGCAATATTCTGGTTTTTGAACTTTGAAGGCAATTTGTTAGGGAAACACTGTCTCCCCCAAACAATGTTGATGTTTTGGATTTGTTGGTCTTTTCTGATCTTCTTTTCTTTTTTTTTCTTTTTAAGAAGGAAAAAAAGAAACATTTAGAAATCAGTCCTTTACTGGATGAATTTCTTCACTTCCCAGAAAGCAAGAAAACAATTGTTTCCTGTAATTGGACAGTTTGATTGGAGGCAGGTGGTGCTGAGCTGAGGAAACTGGAGCCACAAAGCCAATTTTGGCTTCAAGCACATTCCCTTTAGTTCTAAGTTCCAGCAGTACAACATGTAAATTGGCTTCACAAAAGCCGACTATAAATTTAGTTCCCATTTCTCTAACAAGCACCTTATCAGCGATGAAGAGTTTTGGCAAATGGGGACAGCGTACAGATCAGACGCGGTTAGAAAGCTGCCCTGAGATACCCCGGCAGTAATTCCTTGAACATGTTCTTGCTACCACAAAGCAGGAATTTACGAGTGATCCCGGGAGCCATCGTGTGCCATCGTTTTAAACTATGGTGATTTCTTCTTTTTTCAGGTTAACTGGCCTTTGCGGTGCTCATGCTGCATTATCTTGAGTTAATATTTGCTCTCCATATTTTCAAGTAACAGGCCAAGTCAACATGGCATTGCGGATTGCAAACATCAGCCCTGAGTAAGGCCCTAACTTCAAGGTCTGGGAAATAAATGGGAGCCGTTAATTATTCCCTGCTACCTTCACCCAGTGTCTGAGCCCTCTCCTCCTTTCTCTTCCCATGTGCTAGTTCATGCGTTTTTACCCCTTGCAGGGCAGCTGAGAAGCAATATTTCTCTTTTACAGATGGAGAAGCTGAGCCCCACGGAAGTTAACTGCTTTGGCCAATGTCACACAGTCAGTCAGGAGCAGAGAAGTAATGGGCCCAAATACCAGCTTCCCAGCTCATTGCTCCAACTACGTGCTAATTTCCTCCCTGCTGTAAATACATAAATTAAAATAGCCATTTATAAGAGACATGGGGGTTTCTAATGAATGGAGGCTCATTCTTGGAGGGAAGGCAGGAGGAAATTTATCTGGTAATTCTATCCAGTTATTGTCTTTATATATGCTCTATATTAAATCAGCTACTGTAAAGGTCCAGCATGTTTTATTATTAACTTCTGACCATGCTTAAATTTTTAGAAATGTTAATCTAATGTCTAGGTGAGATTTGAGCTTCTTATTATTTTTAGAACTTGGAAATAACCTTTTCTGATCCCAAATAGATTAATGGCTGAAATGATAACTTCGTTCTCAGATAAATTTCACTGGTCAGTCTGCCTTTCTGTACAGAATTATTTTACAAAAACGGATTGCAGAGTTTGCTGAGTGCCTCGGAATTGCAACACTCTTGTTTTTCAAGGCGATTACATCCAATGAAATGCCACTACATTTTCCTCTCCAAGCCAGTGGATACCTGCAGTTCAAAATGTTGACTTCGCTGAGAGTCCCAGAATCTAAACACTGGAGGTCAGGTGAATTGAGGTCTTCTAGAGTGACGAGGACACTTTTGCTTTTAATCATTGGCTAAAGATATTCTCTACAGACATGCGAGTCTGAAAGGGAGATGATGTCTTTTTTTTTTTTTTTTTTTGAGATGAAGTCTCACTCTGTCACCCAGGCTGGAGTGCAGTGGCGCAATCTTGGCTCACTGCAAGCTCCGCCTCCCGGGTTCGTGACATTCTCCTGCCTCAGCCTCCCAAGTAGCTGAGACCACAGGCACCCGCCACCACGCCCAGCTAAATTTTTTGTATTTTTAGTAGAGATGGGGTTTCACCGTGTTAGCCAGGATGGTCTCGATCTCCTGACCTCGTGATCCGCCCGCCCCTGCCTCCCAAAGTGCTGGGATTGCAGGTGTGAGCCACTGCACCCGGCCCGAAAGGGAGATGATTTCTCTCCCAACCTATTGGAGAGAGAGAATTCTCCTGCCCATTTTCATGTTGTAATTACCCTGTCCCGCCCCAGATGAACAGCTTCACGCGGCTGCCACCCCAGGGCTGCTGGGGCACACAGGGAGGAAGAGAAGACAAGCTCGCAAATACTGTGAACATTTTCTAAAAAGGAATGCGCGCTGATTAAACCTGTCAGAAGGCAGACTGAGTTTGCACAAGGAGTGCTGGTTGATAGATAACTCAGAAATCTTGGCAACAATACAGAACCAATATTTTTATAGAGGTGGCACCATCTTAAACAATGTCCTTAGTGTGCAAGACACAGGCAGCCCTTCTATCAATATCCAACAAGGGGGACTTTTTCCTCCACCTCTTCTGAACAAACAGGCTGATGAAGGAGCCGGAATGGAGGTGGGAGGGAGACGGGTTGGGCAGGACACAGTGGGAAACAGGAAAGTGATTTTAATGATCTCTTTCAATAACGCAGCCACCTCCCTCAACTAGATGCGACTCTGGCCAAGCTAGGTTAAAACAGGTTGCCGTGCTAAGCTGGAACCAGCCCCTCAATTCTGTTTGTTTATCCTAACAGGTGTAGAAGTAGCTACACAAACTTCGGTTTAACTCCACGCAGTCAGCAGCACATTCGTTTCTCCTCAATCAGACACTAGACCGTCAGAATCACCACACCGCTATTGACAAATGCAACATAAGCAGCATCAATGTCCCTGCCTCCTTCCTCCTCTCTGACCTGGGCACCTCCTCTGGAATATTCCACCTGTTCACCCACAAGGACTTTCACACTCTGTCCCTTAAAGAAAAAAAAAAAATAGAAACCTCTTTGTATAACAGCATGTCTTCCCAAACCTGTATCTCTTCCCACAAAAATAAAAAAAGAATTGAAGCTTTTGTCAACCCAATCCCCAGGTTATCAGAGCTGGGGGGTTCCGTCTGGGGTAAGGTGAAAACAGCAGCCCCCTGATGGTGCAAACATTGGCAGGGGGCAGTGAGCTGAGATGTGGCCCATGCCCATCACTGGGGGCTCGAGGCCAAGCAGAGCACCAGGGGAGAGGGTCATCAGACGGTGGCGTCCGTGCGCCCCACCCCCAGGGGATTCGCTTCCAGGGGCTGCCATGGCAAGGCACCGCCAGCTGGGCAGCTTAAAACAAGAGAAACACATCCTCTCACAGTTCTGGAGGCCAGAAGTGCAACATCAAGGTGTTGGCAGGGCCCTGCCCCCTTTGATCCCTGTGAAAAAGAATCTTGCCTCCCTCTCTGGCCACTGGGGTGGCCAACAGGCCCTGCCTTCCCTAGCCTGTAGCTGGGCGCCTCTGTCCCGGCCTCTGTCCTCACATGGCGTCTCCCTGTTTCTCTATGCCTTCCCCTCCTCTTACAAGGACACTTTACTCCCATACCTCATCTTAACTAATTACCCCCCAGTCCTATTTCTAAATGAGGCCACATTCTGAGGCACTGGGGGTTGGGACTGCCACATAGCTTTTGCAGTGGGGTTGGGGAGCATGATTCAGCCCATGACATCCACTGCCGCCTTTCAGTGGCTCCTCTGCTCAGAGAATAAAATCCACATCCCATGGTCTTGCCTTCCACGAGCTGGCGACTTTCCAGGCTCACCTCCTGACATCCTCCTTGTGTTCCAAACCCGGGGCCCTCCCTCCCTTTCAAGGCTGCCCCTGCATTTCCTGATGCTGTTCCTTCCTCCAGGAATGTCCTTCCCTATCCAGCTTCAGTGCCCTCCTCTCCCTGGAGTTTCCTTACGTGTCCTCAGCAACAAAGAAACAGAGCTCCATGTCCCTTGCCTTGATTTTCTCTTAAGGGATTTACCACGTTCTACTTCATGTCCTAATAGTAAATGATGTGATTTTTCTTTGACCCCTGTGGGTACCTTAGAGCTGAAACTTGCCCTCGTAGTGCCTGTCAAGCAGCAGATACTCAATGAGTGTTTCACGCAGCTGGTAGATCTGACACACTTAACCTGGCATGGGTGCTGACATTAGGACTTCTGGCCCCTTGGCAGGAGGAAGACAGGAGGAGGGTGCTCTGGAGTGGGGAGAGGCGCGAGGCAAAGGAGCATGATGACTCTGCAACAATCTTACTTTCCTCACGTCTGCATTTACTACTTAGAACCTTGGGCTCCAACAGCACTGGCCAGCGGTGGTGACTGACGGGTGGTGAATTGAACCATGGAGAGACGGCCCTGAGTGCCTGTGAACACCGCTGGCCCTTCTGAATCCTGAGACCCTGGAGAATTTCTGCGAGCACGAATCACCACCTTCCAGAAGGAACCCATGGCCACCGAAGAGCTGCTTCTGACCCAGCCCCAGGTACCATCTTGTGGTGAACTGGCCTCTGAGCTCCCCAAGGGGAGTAGGGGCTGGATGCTGAGCTGCAGAGGGAATGGCTGGAGGAGACCAGCTACAGCTGCTCCTTGACCTGCCACACGTGAGGAAGAGCATGCTGCTGTGTTAGATGGAGGATAGGCTGGGACATCGGGGTGCCTGGGGTCCACCCCAGAGCTCCTCACTGCCCAGGGACACCAAGCTGTCCACTCAGTTGTTTCCTGTCAGCTTCCTCAGGGGTGGTGGGTGATCGTCTGCCTGCCAACGGCTGGCATTACAACAGGTGGTGTGTGTAAAGTCCCCACATGCTTCTTGCTGCACAGCAGGTGCTCAGGGGACGGTCAATATTGTGGCTTATCTCATTGCTTCCAACAGTCAAGTTGTTGGCATCCCCAACCAGCCGAATGTGCCCTCCTGGGCTTCTGAAAAGTGTCAGGAGAAGTAGGGAACTCTCAGTAGGGACTGGCAGGTCCATCCTGCAGCTACCACTCTTTCTCCCAGAATCCACCCATTCCCCACACTGAGAAAAGTCAGCCTCCTCTCCGATTGCCCCTTCCTCATCTTCACAGACACACAGTCCCCCCTTGCAATGTCTCTGCATCCTTCCATCCCGTTCTTTCCCCCCAACATAGTAACCTTCCCTGAATGCCTGACCAGCAAACCTTCCAGCAGCATGCCAGTCAATTCACGTTCTCAACTTGTGCTGAGCCCCTCCCAGTCTGGTTAGCTTCAGGAGTAAGGAAGCCACACCAGTCCTGCTGTTCGGAGATCACTGTCCAGCTGGGGAGGAGAGCCCGGCAGCCAACGCCCTGCACAGCCCGGACCTGACATCACTCTTCTGCCTCTTGTCAATCTCTCTCCCCACCACAGCAAAGAGAGCTGCTGCTAGCCCTGAAATAGACCTGGCAGAGCTTTCCAGCCCCTGGGTTTTCTTCCCATCAGACTTTCTGCGTGGATTTCTGGCCTCACACCTTTCTAGGTTTCCAAATCCCACCCATAATCAAAGCCCTTTGAGCTCATTCATTTTCCAACATTTCCCGGCAACTCTAATGCCAAGTAATCATGCCTCCTTCAACCTCCTCCCTCAGTGCAGCTCAGATCGTAAGTTGGCTCCCATAGTTATTAAGCTTTTGATGTAAATGTCTCTTCCTCTCCAACTAGAATGCAAGGACGCTGGCCATGGGGCTGGAGCTGAGTCTCGTCCTCTGGTGTCAGCAGTGACTGAAGGACATACCAGGGCTCCCTGGGGCACAACCCCTCCCCTGACCAGGGATCGTAACCAAGGACACACCTCCGCAGGAAACAGTCCTACTCCAAGCACTGCGCTCTTCAGCCCTCTGTTTAGTTTGGATGGATTTCTACCTATGTCCTTCCTTATCAGGCAGGAGGCAGCTGGCCGGGAGGGCTGCTCCTTCCTGCTCCGTGTGAAAGGCCTGGCGAATCCAGCAGAACCCTGCACTCCATCAGATTTGGAAATTCCCAGTGTCAGAATCTCCTCCTTCCACTTTATCCCATCAAGAGGTCATCTAACTTTTTCTTAAATTTCGCCAGTGTTGGGCTGTTCCCCAGCCATGAAGGCAGGTCATTCCCTTCAAAGACAGCCCTAATACAGCCCTGATCGTTGCAGAGGTAATCCTGTTTGTGGAGCTCGTGGTGCACGACGGCCAGTCCAGGTGTCTTTAGTCCATACAACTACCTTGTGAATGGCACACTATGTTACCATCTCCATTAAATAAGAAGAAGCCAGGGCTCAGAAAAATTCAGGCAATCTAACTCTCACACGCATACATGATACAGTCCGAAGTATAGCTGATCTCAAGGCCATCAGCCTTTTCTTAACTTCATTATTGATCTTCTTATTAATAATAAAGTGCCTCATTTTCATTGTGCCAAATTTTACCATGGTATATTTTCCACCCTCTGACTTGTGCTCTACATCTTGGCCCACGAATGACTATTTTATCCCTTTTTCATGATGATCCTTCAGACATTGAGAAGTCATCAACCCGTCCCTCTGACCCATCTGTGTGTTTCCGGAGCAGAAGCAAGCAGTCACCTGCAGGAACAGTGCATATATAACAGGGACCCTTCTAGGCCTGGCCTCAACAACCCGGCTCCTGAGAGCATAACTGCCTTTTTAACTTTTTTATTTTTTTTTAATTTCAACTTTTATTTTAGATTCGGGGGCACACGTGCAGATTTGTTACATTGGTATACTGCGTGATACTGAGGTTCCGGGTATGATTGATGCTGTCACCCAGCTGGTGAGCATAGTACTCAGCAGCTTTTCGATCCTGGCCTCCCTCCCTGTCCCCTCTAGTAGTCCCCAGCATCTACTGTTGCCATCTTTATGTACATGAGTACCCATTGCCCAGCTCCCGCTTATAAGTGAGAACAAGCAGGATTTGGTTTTCTGTTCCTGCATCAATTCGCATAGGATAATGGCCTCCAGCTGCATCCGTGTTGCAGCAAAGGACATGACTTCATTCTCTTTTATGGCTGCGTAGTATTCCATGGTGTATATGTACCACACTTTGTTTATCCAGTCTACTGTTGATAGGTACCTGGATTGATTCCATGTCTTTGCTATTGTGAATAGTATAGCATAATTTCTTGAAAGCCACGGCTAATGTCAGTCTTTCCAGAGGACAGAATAAACAAGTGCATATCAGTGCCCTTAACGTTGGTTTCAGGAAAGAGGAGCTGCTGATTTGATGTCATTTCAGGGCCTCCCTCCCTGGAAGTGACCACAGCCCCTGCTGCCACATGACTCTCTCTTCTCTCATCCCTAAAGTGGAAGAATGAAGTCTTCTGCTGGGGAGAAGGTCAGATCACAAAGTCCAGGGAGGGAAATCACAGAGGCCGAGAGCCTCCCAAAAAAGTGAATGTTGATCCGTGTTTCCTTGAGCAGAGCGTGTTGGGAGAGGAACCCCATCTGGGCTTGGAGGTGGCAGCCCGGCAGTAGGAAGGGAGAACTGGGGTAGGGGAGACATCTGCACATGTCCCTGAGAGTCTCACTGCTGACACCTGTCAGCAACCTGGGATTCTCCGGGCCTGTCCACTGGGATCTTGTTGTCAACCTGAAGCTTCCTTTCTGCATGACTCCAGAACAGCTCATAGCACATAGACATTGCTGCAAATTCTGGCTCCTCCAAACCAGGCCAAGATCATCCAATACACCCAGTCATTCATCAAGACAGACATGTCTGTCAAGCTATTGCTTTTTGCCAGTCACTATGTGAGAACAGTGAGGTGGGTCCGCTACAGGTTAACATAACAGAATGAGATCACCCTGGCTTTGCAGCCAGACCTGTTTCCTGTCCAGATTCACTGACTTGCTGAATGACTTTAGGCACCCCCTATAGCCTCATCTGCAAAATGAGGACAAGGATGGAGGCCACATCCCAGAGTGAGGTAAAGGTTAAATGAAGAGGATGCTCAGCCCTGCCGCATAGGAAATATTCCAATGCTAGTTCTTTTCCCTCTGATCTCATGCACCTCGGAGACCAGCCAATTACTGGCTGTTCATGACAATCTCTTATTTTCAATTAATAGTCCTGATACATCACTCAACAGATATTAGGAATGTAGAGGCATATGTATGGTATCCTTGTGATAGAGCACTTTATCTTTTTAAAGTATTTCCTTTCTTCTGTATGATTGTCACCCCACTTCTATTTAGTTTACTTCCACTTTTAACTTCCTGGTTTTCTTAAATTCCACAATATTTACCATAATTTTATCTACTGACACGTAGAGTGTCAGCCCCACCCGGAGACATACAGGGGCCTCATTCACCTCACCATAGGATGTCCACGTTTTCAACAAGGTTTCTTGGCCTGTTTGACAAATTATATATCACCGTGCCTTCTCCTTCCACTGAGAGGAGTATAGAGAAGTGGCTGATAGTGTGTGGCCTAGAATTGGATCACCTGAAGCAGATTCCAGCTCTGCATTTTGCCAGCTGTGTGCAAGTCACCTAATATCTTTAGGCTTGGGATACTCATCTGTAAAATGGCAAGTCATGATGGCTAATTTGTGGGCTGCTCCCAGGAACTAAATGTCATCCTGCAAGCCCAGTGCATGGCACATAGTAAGTGATCAATATACTGCAGCTATTGATGCTCTTTTCTGTTGATACTCGTGCGATCTCTACTGCCTACACATTTGTGTGGAGTGTCAAGTGGGAAGCCAAAAGAACAGGAGAGAGGAAAGCCAGCTGACGTCCTGCGCTTGACAGCACAGACCCCAGCAAGGCCGCCCTTCTTATGCTGGAAGGGGCCCCGGTCAGACTACACGCTGCCTTGGGAAAGCATTGTTCCCATCACATGAGCCAGGTGAGAGGGGAACAGAACACACAGGAGCAGCCACGCAGCTTCCTTCGGGAAATTAACAAGCGCTGCGCAGTCTCTGCATAGCCATAAAAGAACCTCTGCAATCCCCTTCGGACCTGGGAGCTGCCAGAGGGGTCTTCTTGAGCCTCGGGGCTCATGGCTGGCCTCAGCCTCCAGAAGTAGAACTTGATGCCCTTGGGCCAGCTGGCATCTGGTTTCCCCAAGGCACCCAGCCCTCTGTACTCCCCAGATCCCGCTGCTGCCATGTGACAGCTTCAGGAGCCAGGCCTCGCCTCCCTCCCAATTAGTTCATTGTGGGAAGGCCCCTGACCCAAACAGGGATCCCATGTTATTGTCTTTTGCTCAGCACGTCCCTTAAATGTGGCCCCCATATGCCCCGAGCCTTTAAGAGAAGCTGGGGCTGGCTGTCTCTGTGCTCCCTAGCGCCCAGCACCCACTGTGCCAGCCCTCACACTACATCATCACCACTCCCTCACTCTGATGTCCCCTCCTAGACCTAGAAGGCCCTAAGAGCAGGAGTTGCATTTTCTAATCCACGTATTCTAACCAATGTAGATGCTGGATAAATGAGTGAAAGAACACAGGGAGGGAAGGCAAGAAGGGAAGGAGGGAGGGTGAAATGAAATAGAGGTTCCTAGAAGGTGGATCACCTTTCTGCCTGTGATCTCTGCTGGTCTTGTTCCTGTCTGTTGCTGAGTCCTTGCCAACCAAGCACTGCAATTCACCACCTGCGTACCCTTCCTCTACAACTGAGGGAAGAGACTTGTTAGGATAGTTCTGACCTAGTATATTTAACCAGAGAAAGAAATTACTGCTCACTTCCAAGTGTTTCTTGACACGATCCTTTGGCAAACAGTGCATTGGAAGCCATGAGTAACAGAACAGTGAGCCTGTGTACTCAGGCTGTTGAGCAAACCTTGACCTGAGTCACTAGAACTGGAACACATTTCCAGTTTTTTTAATTTGAGCAGCTGTAGCTCAGATTTCAGTGGGGCAGAGGAGGTGGGCAGGAACATCAAAACATGAGATTCTTAGGACTAAACTCCTAAGTCCCAGGTACTGCGCACCTGAGCCGCAGCTAGTGCACACCTGAGTGCCAGGTAATGCAGGTGATGCACACCCGAGCTCCAGGTAGTACAGAGGATAATGCACACCTCAGCCACAGGTAGCAAAGGCAGCTCACGACTGAACCCCAGGGTACTGTACACCTGAGTCCCAAGTGTTGTAACCCTGAGTCTCTGGGTGCTGTGCCCTGGCTGCCAGGGGTCTATACCTCTTCAGTCCTGGGGTGCTGCAGGCTTGATGCCTACCTGATAGTAAGTCACTTCACCAGAGAACCCACACTTCAGAGTCTGACAGTCCAAGACGCACTGTCACAACCCTTGCTCATGTGACTCTCACCACAGTCCTGTGAGCTATTGCCATCACTTCCACTTTACATAAGGGGAAACGGAGGCCCAGGGAACTTAAGCACCTTACACAAGATCACCTGTAAGGGGGTGACAGTGCCAGGACGTCAGTCCAGGCCTTCGGATTCCAGACCTCACATTCTGCCTGCCTGAGCCACTCATCCTGCTGATGAGAATATAAGTCGACACACACTTTGAAAAGGCGCTTATAGCCATGTATAGACAAAGGACTTGAAATAAATACGTTCAGTACTTTGATCTGTTAAGTACCTTCTGGGAAGCCATCCAAATGAAATACCCCATAATATGGGAAAAAACCTTTCTGCACAAAGATGTTCATTGCTTTATTACTTATTGAGAATATACTATATTCTAAAAACTTGCAAATTGTCTAAAATATTCAACAGCAGGAAAGTGGCAAGTACATTAAAATATGTACATTAAACTATGCATTATTTAAAAGATGCTATTTAGAAAAATACAGTAAAAATGTGGGAAAATAGATTAAAACTTTAAATGAGGACAGGAGGCTGCAAACCTGGATATATACTATTATTCAAATATATATTATTATTCTACAAATTTATTTAAAACCATTTATTGAGCACCATCTGCATACCAAATGCACTCTACAGGTATTAAGGATAAAATGGAAAATGAAAAAAACAAAAAAACTTAGGTTTTATCTACTGAAGCTTACAATCAATGGGTAATTACAACTATGTGAGAAAACTAATCAGTAGGAAAAAACCAAACAAAATCTACCAAAAGGTAACAGTAGTTAATTTCTGGTTGTGAAAATACAGGTAGTTGCTTTTTCTTCTCTTTTCATTCTTTTGCATTTTTAACCTTTCAGCAATGAACAAGTGTTGCTTTTTAAAAATAAGACTTTATTTTCATTCATTCTTTTTTTTTTTTTAGATGGAGTTTCACTCTTGTTGCCCAGGCTGGAATGCAATGGCTTGATCTCAGCTTACCACAACCTCCACCTCCCGGGTTCAAGCAATTCTCCTGCCTCAGCCTCCAGAGTATCTGGGATTACAGGCATGCACCACCATGCCTAGCTAATTTTGTATTTTTAGTAGAGACAGGGTTTCTCCATGTTGGTCAGGCTGGTCTCGAACTCCCAACCTCAGGTGATCCACTCACGTTGGCCTCCCAAAGTGCTGGGATTACAGGGGTAGCCACCGCTCCTGGCCTGACTTTTTCTTAAAGACATTTTTCCTCTTGTATCTACTGCCTGCTCCACACCCAAGGCTCTTGGACAGACTCCAGGTGCCAGGCTGAGAATGTCTTTCCAAGTCCCTGTTAGCTGGCCCGGTGCCCGCCAGGTCATGGGAATTCAGCAAACGACCCCAGTGGGGGCAGCGTGGCCATCTGAAGAGGCCTCAGCTTTGCACGACACAGAGTGAATGATCCCAGCTCAGCCCCTTCCTGGCTGCACAACCATGGGCCCGCCAGGCCTCAAGCCCCTCTGCGTTCATCTTGTGGGATGAACACCCCCCCAGAGGGTGTGGACAGACGTGATGTGCACAGTGGGCGCCCTATTAGTGAAGGTTATTATTTGTTGAACTTGGTTGAACCCAGGCCACCTTCGGCAGCTGCCCTAGTCCAATCCTTCTTTTCTTACTTCCACTTGACAAGTGTCACTAAGCCCATGTATCAGACTGCCTCTGAAGAGTAATGCTGGGGTGTTCAATGGTGATGACAATGATGTCCAAGGATCTGTTAAGCCACATCCACATGGCCTGGCAGTGGCTGCGTCTCCCTCCCAAGAAAGACCCCAGAGCAAGTCCCTTAGGAACACTCCCTCTCTAGGAAGGCGCTGCCGTGGAAAGACCATGGCAGGGGCTGCCAGGTCTAGGAAGTTCTCAGCAAACGTGGGCCGGGGAGGCAACTGACCTTCCACGCCCAGCATCTTCTGTGGAAGGCATGATGCACTGCCAGCCCTGCTTCCCCTCCTCTGCGCTCCTCACCTGGGCAACCTAAAGAAAGTGTGTGTGGAGTTGGCACCGCATCCACGGTGGAACATCAACAATGCCGGTGATGAGGGTAATTTTCAGATGAGTTGAGATAAGCCTGCTGCGTTCCTCTCTGACCTTCGCCGTCATTTTCACACAATAGGTGGATGATAACGTTGAGCTGTGTCTAAGAGCTCCTCTAGACAGAGAGGAATGAACAAAGGCAGCCTGAACCCAAACAAACAGAAGCAATTTCGGCTGCAGAAGTCCTTCAGGGCTTAAAAGCATTGTTTGCTACGCATTAGGCATTTCTGAATCTGAAGAGAATCTTTTTTCTCTCCCTTTCCTATTTCTCAAATGAGGATGATCTAGGGAAAAATATCAGGGGAGTGGAGGTCAGGAGAGGAGTGTGTGGATTCAGCTCTGCCTGGGGCAAGGTGCTTTTTCTCTCTGCCCGCCATCCCCCCATTTCCATCGTAATAAGGCACAGGCTGGACCAGACATGCTTCCAGTGCCCGCTAGCTCCACCAATAAGGACCATAAATAACACTCATTCCCATTCCCATTTTACTGGCTTCTGAATGTGCGAAGATCGTTGCCAATTTTTCTCTTTGCTCTTTCAACACTACTGTGATGGTTAATAGTGAGTGTCAACTTGATTGGATTGAAGGATGCAAAGCATTGGTCCTGGGTGTGTCTGTGAGGGCGTTGCCAAAGGAGATTAACATTTGAGTCAGTGGACTGGGAGAAGCAGACCCACCCTCAGTCTGGGTGGGCACCAGCTAATCAGCTGCCAGTGCGGCTAGGATAAAGCAGGCAGAGGAACGTGGAAGGATGAGACTGGCTGAGTCTTCCGGCCTCCATCTTTCTCCTGTGCTGGATGCTTCCTGCCCTCAAACATCGGACTCCAAGTTCTTCAGTTTTTGGACTCTTGGACTTCCACCAGTGGCTTGCCAGGGGCTGTCAGGCCTTCGGACACAGACTGAAGGCTGCACTGTCGGCTTCCCTACTTTTGAGATGTTGGGACTCTGACTGGCTTCCTTACTCCTTGGCTTGCAGATGGCCTATTGTGGGACTTCACCTTGTGATCGTGTGAGTTGATTCTCCTTAATAAACTCCCTTTTATATATACATCTGCCCTATTAGTCCTGTCTCTCTAGAGAACCCTGACTAATGCAACTACCTAATAAGCCACTCTGCTTTCCTTCTACCACACTTACCTGCTCATAGGGCAAAACCTGTCAGGGATATGGACCTCTATGGGGCAGACAAACCCAACAGCCTCCCAGGCAAGGCATCCAAGAGGGGTTAGAGGTAGTAAGGAAAGGGGCTAACGGGCGTGCCTCCTGGATAGATAAACACCAGTTCCAAGTCCTCAGGCCCCAGAAACCTCTCAGGACCCAATCTCATTTGTTCAACTCCAAGTCAACCATGACCCATGGAAAGCTCATGAGTCCATGGTGGCCAGCAGGCAAGAAACAATGTTGCAATATACTGGTGTTTGCCATCGGTGGAAACCCGTACTACGGAATGATCTCATCTGTGTGCACCTGCTCCAGCTGCCCTAACAAAGTACCACACCGGGGCCTTAAACAACAGAGATGCATTTCTCATAGTTCTGGAGGTGGGAAGTCCGAGATCACGGTGTTAGCAGGGCTGATTCCTCCCAAGGCCTCTCTCCCTGGACTGCAGAGGCTGATTCCTCCCTTTGTCCACACATGGTCGTCCCTTTCTGCGTGTCTGTGTCCTGATCTCTATTCTTACAAGGACACCAGTCACAGCAGATTAGGGCCCACCCTAATGACCTCATTTTAATTTAATTAACCTCTTTTTTTTAATCGGCATACATTACTTATTTTTATTAATGTAAAATAAAATGTATTAACATATTCTATTAGCTACATGTCAAAACACAATTTTAATGGCTTAATCATCTTCTATCACATACATTATCATATTTTTTATCATACTTTAAGTTCTAGGGTGCATGTGCACAACGTGCAGGTATGTTACATATATATACCTGTGCCATGTTGGTGTGCTGCACCCATTAACTTGGCATTTACATTAGGTATATCTCCTAATGCTATCCCTCCCCCCTCCCCCTACCCCATGACAGGCCCCGGTGTGTGATGTTCCCCTTCCTGTATCCAAGTGTTCTCATTGTTCAACTCCCACCTATGAGTGAGAACATGCGGTGTTTAGTTTTCTGTCCTTGCAATAGTTTGCTGAGAATGATGGTTTCCAGGTACTGAAGGTTAAGACTTCTCATGTGATTTGAAGGGACACAGCTCAGCTTGTAACATCCAAACTGCCATTTTACAGATTTCAAAGCAAATTGGTGACAGAGGCCAGAATGGAGTGCCCATCCCCAATCCCTACGCCTCTGCCTCTCCCACATCGCTCCAGCCATGCTGTGTCCTCCAGCAGCCCTGCAGTCCTAGTCCATCCTGAATGAAGTTTCTACGTGCTCTGTTGCTGAAGACTGTTGGATTTAAAAATGAAAAGCTCACTTACCAGCTGGGAGGCCTCTGACAACTCCCTTAAAGATCCCGAGGCCTGAATGTCCTTGTCCACAGAATGGGAAGGTTAATCCTACATTCATAAAACTTGTAGTCTGCACAGAGTCTGCATGAGCCTGCATCTCGGGGTGAGGACAGGGAGGGAGGGCGCATCCAGTCAAACAAAAGTGTCAGCAGCACTCCCAGGCAGTGTGGAAACTTGCTGAGAATACACTTTATACATCTCTAGAAGTTTAATTTTACAACAATAATTAAAATTAAATCATAGATAATCCACACCAGACTTGGTTGTCCTCTTTGGGTTTCTATGTGTGTGTGAGAGAAAATACTGACTCTTCTAGAGGGTTCCAGACTGCAGACCCCCCCCATGTGACAGATACACCCCTGAATAGGCCCAGCAGCCAGCTTTCCCTGTCCTCTCTGTGTGGGTCGCTTCCTAACATGGTTTGGATGTGTGTCCCTGCCCAAATCTCTTGTTGAAATGGAATCCCCATTGTTGGAGGTGAGGTCTGGGGGGAGGGTACTGGATCATGCCAGCGGATTTCTCATGAACATTTCAGCAGCACCCCTCTTAGTACAATCCTCGCAATGGTGAGTGAGTTCTTGCAAGATCTGGTCATTTAAAAGTGTGTAGCCCCTCCCTCCTCGTGCTCTTGCTCCTGCTCTGGCCACGTGAGATGCCTGCTTCCGCTTCACCTTCCTCCACAATTGGAAGCTTCCTGAAAGCTCTCCAGAAGCCAAGCAGATGCCAGCATCGTGCTTCCTGTACAGCCTGCAGAACGGTGAGCCAGTTAACCCTCTTTTCTTTATAAATTACCCAGTCTCAGGTATTCATTTGTATTTCAGAAATACAAGTACAGCCTAATACACTGGCCAAGGAGGGACCATGTGAGGCTCCCAGAATTCTGGAAGATGGAGAAGCCCGGAGCTTCCAGATCCTGGTGCCATGTTTGTTCATGGTGTGGAAACCTCCTCTTGGTATTCCTTGTTGCTCACCTACAAAATCAGAGAGAAGAAGGCAAATGTTTGCCATTCTCTGAGGCAGCAGGGAGAGGGAAAAAGGATGTAGCCTCATAGAGAGGTGGATCTGAGGTCTGAGGCCCCTCCACATCTCAACTGGGTGATCAGGGGCAAGCGCCATAGCTGCTCCAAGCATTTGTGTCTTCACTTGATAAATGAAGATCAAGCTGTGATTGTTCATCAGAGTGCAATTGTTCAGCTCCTTATGTAAATGAGCATCACGGAGCATTGCAAGTTCCTCCAAATATTTGTGCAAAACTCTGGGAACAGGGTCTGGCACATGGTGAGCATTTAAAATACACATTAGTTTCCTCCGCATGTCCTGACAAGTCGACTACATGTGCGAGCCGTCTCCACCCCAGCTGTGGCAGATATTCAAAAACTACCTGAAATGGGCAAAGTGCCTTGCAGTTTAGAAGATGCTTCATGGTGCTCGATATTTGATAGGTGATCAATAAGTGTTCTCTGGGTAATGCATCGCCTTGCTTAATACTCTGACCTAGAGAGGTAAAGGGGCCTGCCTTGACTACCCTTCACCTAGGTCTTCAAACTCCAGACCCAGGGCTTTTTCCAGAGCAAACAGATACAACTTTTCTCCTTCCCCTGCATAAAGCCCAATGCCATGACCTTTATAAGAACTGTGATAAAATTTTGGAGCCAAGACATTGAAATTGCTGTTTGTGTTTGCCTTCACACTATTTGGATAACTGGTCCTTCAGTTACCCTCAAAGTCTGTTTCTCTGCTATCACCAGAACGTACAGGCTCACAGCCTTTATAGGTCTTCTGCTCAGTTGATGAGGCTTCTCATCAGGTGGAGGCCACCTCCAGCCGGTGCCATCGTTCTTCACCCTTGCTCACTGGGACCTCCCACACTACGCCAGCCCTCCCCCACCCTCTTCAGCCTGCAAGAACAGCCATGTTCAGCTCCTCCAGGCCAGGGACTCAGCATCTGGGCACTGCTGGTGTCTGCTCAAAGGTTCCGTATTTGAGACTCAATGGCTAAATTCAGTAATAACACCACAATTTCACCCAAAAGCACTATAGTGATTACTGAGTTATATTAGGAGCTTATTTAAGACAACATCTTATTTGCACAATGTAGTTCAAATAGAGGGTTAGTGCAGTCAGCGTGATTGTTCAATTCCTAACGTACATGAGCATAATCACTCCATGAGTGCCGCACCGCTTTTACACATGTGAACAGCTAGAGCCGAAAGCATAAATATATGTCTTTTAAGGTGGTGGCACAGTTAGAATAAGAGGGTTTAGGTTTACGTGTAAACAGGAATTTAGTTGTCTCTTCAGCACCATATAGTAGGATGTAAAAATGCCTCCAAGACAGCTCTCTTAAGGAAGCCAAATCTGCTACCCCAAACCACTGCATGTTATTAGTAATCAGAGTTTCTGTTTATCAAATACCTTCTGTGTCCCAGGCATGGTGCTATGCCCTTTATGTAAATATTTCATGCAGTTCTTTCCTCCCTGCACTTCTGTGAGGTCGACATTATTAGCCCCATTGGAGAGAAGATAAAATGGAGGCTCTCATGGGTTAAATGACAGGTGAAATGGCCTGGATATTTGTCCCCGCCCAAATCTCATGTTGAAATGTAAACCTTAGTGTTGGAGGCAGGCCTGGTGGGAGGTGTTTGGGTCACGGTGGGTGGATCCCTCAGGGCTTGGTGCTGTCCTCGAAATAGTGAGTGAGTTCTCTGAGATCTGGTTGTTTGAAAGTGTGTGGCACCTCCCCCCTCTCTCTCTTGCTCACACTCTCCCCATGTGATACCTCGGCTCCCCCTTTGCCTTCCACCATGATTGGAAGCTCCCCGAAGCCTCCCCAGAAGCTGACCAGATGCCAGTACCTCACTTCCTGTACAGTCTGCAGAACTGGGAGCCAATTAAACCCCTTTTCTTTACAAATTACCCAGCCTTGGGTATTTCTTTATAGTGTCGCAAGACTGGCTGAACACAATGCGTCTGAGGCCACGCAACCCCAGCTGGGGTTCCATGTGTCAAACTCCCCCCATATCTGGCCTTCTCCTGGGTCCCATACTCCCTGCCCCTGCAAATGTGGGGGCTCAGCTTTGTTCCACACACCCAGGCCACCTTGGTGGCCTCCAAGCATGCTAAGTGCTTGTCCACTGCTCCTACCAGCCAGACCTTCACCAGCCACCAAATGAGCTGGAAGGAAGCCAGAAGCCAGAGGCTGGGCCAGACAGGGAAGTGCCCATTCCTCACCATGCCACCCCACAACCCCCACCACCAGATGCACAGGACTGATGTGGAAAGCTCTGAGCAGCAGGGGACAGGTGCATGGGGGTCATCGGCTAATGGAAGTCCCAGGGGTCTGGGTGCATCTTGGAACTTCTGGGGGGTCCCCAGAGTCCCACCCTGCCCATGGCCCACAGTCCCCCCTGCACCAAAGCCCCCAAGCCGCTCTCCTCTGCCAAGAGCCACCACTGCTCCCTGTGCCTCCTTGTGAACCTGGCAGAGGGCTTTCTGTGCTGGGTTATCTTCCTAACAAAGAAACATGATTTTCCGCACTTTACAAGAAAACACACAACACACAAACTGCCAAGCTGCACGGAGAGGTGCAAGCAGCCGTTTCTGCAAGGCCTCTCAAGGTCAGCACCTCTGCTGGATCTCAGGCTGTGGTGTTGAGACCTTCTCAGTCATTGCAACCCAGCCAGATGCTGATTCCCCCAAGATCAAGACTGATCTAGGACTCCTCCGGACAACTGTTGCCTCCATCTCCCTTTCTGAACTTAGGAGAAATGCTAACCAGAAGCTACACCGACTAATTTGAGTTCAACCCTGCCCCTCTGGTAAGAAAGCTGTAGGGCTGGAAATTAATCAAGAATTATACCGTATATAATATAGCTAATTGTGTATTATATTTCACACATAATGTGAATTCATGTAAGGCAACACATTGAATTATATTGCAGAGCAGCAGTAAATCTGCTCAGGTGCTTTTAAAAGTATTTTCTTTTCAGTACACTGAACATGCCATGGTGAGGTCAATTCCACTTTATCCATCGCGAGCACTGCCACCATGAGCCTCATGTGGGCTTCTAGAGCAGAGGTGCCCTGTCCTTCACACTGAGGGCTGAGCGCCAAGAGCACTGTGCTGAGGCATGTGCCTGACTGGGGACACACGGGGCGAATAGGGCACTGGAGTCCATCTATACCACAGCTTCCTTGCCCTCAGTTTGGTAACTGGGGTGTGGTCCACACTGTTTTTCAGAGTCCCCATAGGACTTGAGCCACCCAAGCTGAAACAACGCACCCTTTATTAGCTTCCTTCCCTTATATTATGGGGTGAACTGTGTCCCCCAAAAGTGGTACATTGGGGTACTGTGTCCCCCCCAAAGTGGTACATTGGAGTACATTAGTGGTACCTCAGAAGATGATCTCATTTGGAAACAGGGTCTTTACAGAAGTAACCGAGTGTATTAGTCTGTTCTCATGCTGCTGATAAAGACATGCCCGAGACTGGGCAATTTACAAAAGAAAGAGGTTTATTGGACTTACAGTTCCACATGGCTGTGGAAGCCTCACAATCACGGCAGAAGGCAAGGAGGAGCAAGTCACATCTTACATGGAAGGCAGCAGGCAAAGAGAGAGCTTGTGCAGGGAAACTCCCCCTTATAAAACCACCAGATATCATGAGACTTATTCACTATCATCAGAACAGCATGGGAAAGACCTGCCCCCATAATTCAATTACCTCCCTCTGGGTCTCTCCCACAACATGTGGGAATTCAACATGAGATTTGCATGGGGACACAGCCGAACCATATCACTAAGCGAAGATGAGGTCATAGGGTGGGCCCTGATCCGATATGACCTGTGTCCTTATAAGAGGGAAATTTGAACCTGGAGACATACACACAGAGGGAAGGCAGTGTAGGGAGATGTCATGTGGATATGAAGGATGGGAGGGAGTCTTCTATAAGCCAAGGAATGCCTGAGGCCACCAGAAGCCAGGAAAGGGGACAGAACACAGCCTTCCCCAGAGCCTTCAGAGGACGGGGCCCTGCTGACAGCTCTGTTTCAGGAGGCCCTGCTGACAGCTCCCCTCCAGGACCACAGGCCAGAACATTCTCTTGTTGGAAGCCATCCAGCTGGCAGCTTTGTCACAGCAGCCTCAGAAGCACACACTCCTTCCCTGCCTCACTTCACACCAGTGTTTCCACCTGGGGTTGCCTCCCAAACTAAAACCCCCACTAAAATCCTTGTCTCCATGTCTGCTCCCAGGGGAACCCAAACCAAACCAGCCCTGAAATCTCATTTCAGCTTCTAAATCAAAACCATGAAAACTCAACGTGGTTCTTCGGAAGACAGAAACCCCCGTAGGACTAGGATTGGTCTTCCCAGCCACCCAGTAGCTCACAGGTGAGCCAGGCAGGCCCAGTTGGTGCCTACTTGTCTCAAGGCAGGGATGTGGTGAATGGGCTTCTTCTAGGGTGAAAAGAGCAAGGGAGCTAAAAGGGCAAGTCTGGGCATCCCTGCCCCCTACAGCTGTGGGAAGACAGAACTCATAGTGGGGCTTCCAGGAACAAGCAAGCATTGCCCAGGCCCCTGAACTCCATGCAGAGAGTGGCCGGCCTGGGCTGTCCTGCTCTGCTCCAGGGCCCGGTACGAGAACCCCTTGGCTACAGAGCATGCCAGGTGTCAGAGTTTCTTTTTCCAGAATGGACTGCCAACTCCTTCCTGCCTGATCAAGGAAACTAATTCCTATAGCCTTCACCCAGTGTTAGCTTGTCTCATATCAAAGCTGAAGAAATGACATGGAATTTGCTAGAAAAAGGAGTGACCCACAGGCACAGCCAGATCCTGTTCCCACCTCTGGCATGACCTCTGACTTTAGGCTGGCCTCCCCTTCTGTCAGACAGGTGGGCAAGACCAGAAGACCTCTAGGTCCCCGCCAGCTCTTTCAGGCTGCAATCACGGCCCTGAAATACATATGGTTAAAGAACTCCCTAAACTTTCACTTCCCCCTCTGTGTAATGAGCCCACATCCCTCACAGGAATGGGGTTTGTGTGGAACCAATGAGCTAAAGTCCAAAAAGCCTCTAGCCAGGGTGAGCAGCACCTAGTCCGTGTTCTAGCTCAGTTGGTTCCCCCACCTCCTTTTCCCCTGGGCCCCTTCTCTGCCAGGCCAGTCTCAAAGGCTGCACTCACAGGCATGAGTGTGAACTTCCAAAGCACCCCTCTTGCCTGGATGCCTGCACCCGATCTGCCCTCTTTGCCCAAAAGATACCTCCAGAAGTCTCTGGTGGCTGCAGCAGGAATGAAGTGTTCACTCCTGGTGTCTCCTGGTCTCAATCTGAGCAGCGGATGGCCACAGTTGGGGTGGGAGACATGCTGGGCTCTGAGGCTTTCCACACCAGAAGCAGCTGCTACAGAAGCAACAGGCCCCTGTGGCTTCTCACCACCCAGCAGAAATACTGGAGATGGTTACCAAAGGCAGCGAGAAAGCCTTGTTCTTCAGGCATATCCCAGGAGAGTCCCACTCATGAGAGTGTGAGGACCAGCAATAGGGCAGCCTTCTTGTCCCTTCAGCAGCCTTCACCCACAGGGGAAATATTTTTAGTTTGTCTGTCTCAGGATAGCCGATTGGGAGCAATTAGAAATGACCACAGCAGAATCACCACTCTCTGCCTTGGTGAGTCACAGTCAGGAAGGACTCACGCAGAGTGGACCATGGTAACCCCAAGCCACATGGTACTTAGAGAGATCTGCACCCAACACTGAGGTCACAGCTCCCCAGGAGTAAAAGGTGATGGCTGTGTCCAAGCTGCTTATCTGCATGTATTGGTCTACAGGGCTGCCATCACAAAATACCACAGACTGGGTGGCTGAAGCAAGAGGTTTATTTTCTCACAGTTCTGGAGGCAGAGGTCCAAGATCAAGGCTCTGGCTGATTCCATTTCTACTGAGGGCTCTCCTCCTGGCTTGCAGGCAGCTGCCTTCTTGCAGTTCTGGCAGGGCCTTTCCTTGGTGTACACGCATAGAGGGAGAGGGAGCTTTCTGGTGTCTCTTCTTACAAGGACGCGAATCCTATTGGATCAAGGCCCCACCCTATGGCTTCATCTAAGCTCAGTTCCTCCCCTACAGGTCTCATCTCCAAACACAACCACACTGAGTGTTAGGGTTCAACATAGGGATTAAGGGGTACAGGGAGAGACGCACAAACATTCAGTCCACAACACAGCAATGTGGTTTGTATCACTGTCAACATTACAAAGCCAAGAGGCAAAGACACTGCCGGCCAGAGTATGCGTGGTTGAGGTAGGTTTTCCGAAAGTGCTGAGCCTCCACCCTCCCTGCCCTTGCCCTGCTGCTGCTGTGCCCCTGACAATACAGACCCCGTTCAAGAATTTCAGCACAGCACCAGGCACTGCGGACACTACTCACAGCATCTTCTCAGTGGCTCACAACCACACCAGGAGGCAGGCATTGCTGTTCCCATTCCCCATGGTGAAAACCAAGGCACAAATAGAATGGGGGACAAGCCGGGCATGGTGGCTCATGCCTGTAATCCCAGCACTTCGGGAGGCCGAGGTGGTCAGATCCCCTGAGGTCAGGAGTTGGAGAACAACCTGGCCAACATGATGAAACCCTGTCTCTACTAAAAATACAAAAAAATAGCCAGGTGTAGTGGCACATGCCTGAAATCCCAGCTACTCAGGAGACTGAGGCAGGAGAATCACTTAACTCCAGAGATGGAAGTTGCATTGAGCCGAGATTGCACCACTGCACTCCAGCCTGGGCAACAGAGTGAGACTCCACCTCGGAAAGCAAAAAGAAAGAATGAGGGACAAAGCCTGGCTGGTCAGCTGTCGAATCCAGATTTGATGTGAATCTGTCTCGTTTGTGCATTCCAGTGTCAGGTGTCAAGTGTGAGACGTGTGAGGGCACAGAGATGAAAAAAGATGGAAAGAGACTCACGTGTCATGAGAAAGACCCAGTGAAACCAGGATACCCATAGAGTTTCACAGGAAGTTTGGGAGGAGAGCATCTGGAAGGGCTTCTTGGAAGAAATGTGCCAGGGCTGAGTCTCACAGCAGGAGCCACTAGGCAAAGGGAAAGGAAGGAGCTGGAGGCAGGGACAGCGTGAAGAGGGGAGCCAGCCTGGCCTGAGCAAGACCCTGAACAGCTTCATGGTCCTGGGCACGAGGCAGGGGGCCGGGATCCTTCCAGAGGAGGCTGGAGAGGCAGGCAGGGCCCACTGGGGATGCTGAAGTGGAGACAGACATGTCCTGAGAGTGTGGGAGTGCGGAGGTCCTGAAGGTGGGTACCCTGGGGAAGGACATGCCACTGCATTTGATAGGGCTCACTGACAGCCACGAAGGCATGGGTTTGAGGAGGAACAGCCAGAAGAAGACCACCTAGGTTGCTCCTGGAGGAGGCCAGGAGACGGAGGGTGAGGCTGGACCCATGTGGGGCAGTGGGGAGGGGATGAGAAGCAGAATTAGGATGGCGCTGAGGGAGGCAGGATGGCTCGGACTCAACATTGCTTGGACATGGTAGCAAGAGAGACCAGGGAACCTAGGATGCCTCCCTCACTGCTGGCATGGGCCAGGGGAGAAGGGTGAGCCCATCCTTTGAGCAGGGAAGCCAGATGCCAGCAAGGCAGAGCCAACTTCAAGTCACACAGATCTCGTTCAAACCCCACTCTGCTGTCTCTTAACTGTCCAACCTTGAGCAAGTATCTTGGCCCCGTCTGTAATCTGGAGATGAGGACAGTACCAGCCCCACAGAGCTGCTGTGAAGATCCCATGAGGAGGTACATGCAAACCACTGGGCACGATGTCTAGCACTCAACAGACACTAAATTGATCATGGCTGTCATTTAAATTAGCCACATAAATGTGTTTCATTCTTGGAAGGTCACATATTCCTCACAGAGTATCGTGTCCCAGTCTTTCCACAACTGCTGCATCTTGGAGTGTCCTCTAGCTTTCAACCGTGGATAATGAGACCTGCAGATAAGCCATTTCCAAACTCCCCTAGTAGAGCCAGGCGCCCCATCCCCATCCCACAGTTCTCACTGCCTGGTCCTCATTTCTGTGCCCACCTCCTTCCCTGGATGGAGGCTCTCAGGCAGAGCTGTGTGACCTCCCTCTCCCTCTCCATCTGTCTGTGCAGAGCTAGCACGGGAGGGCTTGGCAAATGTTTATTTACCGAGCAGGAGTTACCAACTTTTCTCCCAGCTGATGATTTAAATACAAGTTTCAGTTTGATTCCTCCAGTAGCTGACCAAAGGTGGATTTTAAACTAATAAACACACTGTATTTAGCACACTCAGGGGATTCACCAGTTCCCCTGGGGCTGGTCTTGGCACAGTTTCATCCAAAAAAAACAACTAGAGGAACCTTCAGCACATTAAGCACCCATAGACAATATGCACTGTGTGGGGGGTCAGGTGCCCCTTGTCTCATTTCTTCCTCTGCCCATGAGGTAGGATGTGTGAGCCCCATTTTACAGATGAGCAAACTGTTGGTAGGCAAGTCTACTTTGCTAAAGGTCATGTAGCTGCTGCATGTTTATCTGCATTTGAGACTAGAAAAGCAATTGATGTCTGTTCTGGGAATTAGGGACACTGGTGCTGAGAACACTTAAAAATAGCCCCGTGCATTTTCCCATTCTTGAAACAAGTTTACTAATCAGGAACGCAGCTGAAAAAATCCAGCAAAATGACTCAGTGCCAAGTAAAATGTCATTTCTCCCCATCACTTTGGGACAACCCCAGCAGAGCCGGCACAGCATAGAAACAGAAAGAGAGACAGACAGAGAGTCCAAGAGGCAGAGAGGAGAAAAGGGGAAGAGGCCACATGGGTGCAAAGGCCAAAACGATTTCCTCTCACAGTGCCCTGCAGCCTCAGTCAATTCCGGGGGTGCTCACGAGGCTAAAACGCTGGTTGTAAAATCAAGGGCAGGCTGGAGGGCTGGTTTCCTGTCTTCTAAACATACTCCTGTTCCGATGGTATCTCGTCCCCTGCGTCACGAAGGAGGGCTGCCCTTGACACTGTGAATGTCTCAGGAACACCTCAACCCAAAGGAAGCTGGGGTGTAGAAAGCTGGAGGTTCCTAACACCTTCAGGAAGAGCATGCTCAGGTCCTGCTCAGGCACTGGGCATGGCCGCCTCCTGCTCCTCCTTATCCACCCTCCTCCCCCTCCCCCTCCTCCCCCTCCTTCCTCCCTTCCTCTTCCCTATCTTCCTCCTCCTCAAGCTCTTCCTCCTTCTCCCCCTCCTCTTCCTCCTGCTCCTCCCCTTTCCCCTTCTCCTCCTCCTCCTCCCCTTCCCCTCCTCCACCTCCCCACACAGAGCACCTCAAGCCCTCCAGGTGGGCAGTAACTGTCCAGCAGAGCTGCTGTCTGTGAATGTTATCAGAGGAAACACTTGAGAACCGAGAAGCAAACAGAAACCATTCTACACCTGCTGTTGCTCCACTTCCTCCGGGCCCCAACCTCCAGCCAGGTGTCCTCATGGGAAGAAAGGGCCCATTCAGGACTGCAGCTAGTGGTTCCCAGTTGAGTTCCTCCAACATGGCAGGAAGAAAGGAAAACACAGCAGGAGGCAGCAGAGCCTTGTGGTGAAGCCTAGGGCTCAGAGTGCAGCCCACCTACTGCCCATGCCGCATGCCCTGGCTCTGCGACCTTCGGGCAGGCTGTGGTTTATCATTATTTGTAATTTGTAACATTGAGTTACAAATACTGGGACTAGTTCATAAGATTTATGAGGATGAAATGAGTTATCTGCTTAAACCACATAACACAGTGCATGGCCCTACACTTTGGGAGCTGGCGTGCCTGCCCTGAGCCCCACGCATTCACACTGTGTCATTTTTACGGCTGTGCCACCTGACTCCTCACCTTTACCCTCCACCCCTCACACAGCCTTCCAGGGCACCCCGGTCCCACAGGCTGCTTCCCATCTCTCCCTGAAATGCAGCCTGTCCTTTGGAGAGCCTTCCTGGACCTTTTCCCACTCTTGTTCATGCTTGACCATCATCAACTTAGTGATCTTTTCCCTAATAGATTTCATGTTTTCTCAGGCCCAGAGCCATGTCTAATTAACAGTGACTAGTGGTTATGCGAATCTATTAATTCTTACACCTAAAATAGAACTCCACAGAAAGGAGATGCTCAATAAATGCTCATTGAGCAATCATCAATAACGACCAAGTCTCAGAGAGTTGAAGTAACCTGCTCTGTGTCACAGAGCTTGGAAGTGGCACATCTGGAATTTCAAGGCCAGTCACACCAGAGCAGGTCCGAGTTCTACTGCCCCTCAGTGTCCTCCTCCTGTAGCCAGTGATGCACCTGGGGGAGCAGAAGCAGTAGTTCCCAAGTCTACAGTGGAGCAAGAGTCTCAGAAATAGAGATCTCGGAGCCGCCCGCATACAGCCTGGGGTAAAGGACACGCCATGTTGCCATGAAGCATCATTTCAGCCCCTCGTTGCCTGCAGAGGTCCAACACTGAGCAGCTTGGCTGGGAGGCAGGACGGCAAGCAAAATCTCCCTCCAAACAAGCCACCCCGCAAAAGGCTTGAAGGAGCCCCCGTATTCAGAGACCACCCACTTTCATACAGATAATACTCTAGTAGCTTACATTTATTGACTTCCACACCTGCTAGAGACTGTTCCCAGCATGTGTGATTAAGAGTATCTATATATAATCGCCAGGCGCGGTAGCTCACTCCTATAATCCTAGCTCTTGGGAGGCCGAGGCAGGTGGATCACTTGAGCTCAGGAGTTCGAGACCAGCCTGGGCAACGGGGTGAAACCCCATCTCTACAAAAAATACAAAAATTAGCTGGGTGTGGTGGCACATGCCTGTAATCCCAGCTATTTGGGGGAGCTGAGGCAGGAGGATCACCTGAACCTGGGAAGTGGAGGTTGCAGTGAGCTGAGATCACGCCACTGTACTCCAGCCTGGGCGACAGAGCAAGACTAGGTCTTAAAAAAAAATATATATATATACATATATATATATATAATTATTTGATCCTCATGGCAACCTTACAAGATGGGCACTGTCAGCCGCCATCATCAGCATCTTACAGATGGGGAAACTGAGGTGGGGGAGAGAAGCAAGTTGCCTAGTGTCCCAAGTATCACACTGCTAGAAATTCCTGCAGCCTGGGTGCAAGCAGCGGGGCTCCAGTATCTGTACTTTTTACTAGTTTGCCACTCTGTTTTGATGTGATTTTTTTTTTTAATGTTAAAGGTGAGGTGGGGATAAGTTCCCAAAGGTGCTCATTGAGTCCCACGGTTGTGGAGTCACTTTCTGTGGAGTCCTCATGACAAGCCCTGGAGGCAGGAGACCCGGAATCACCTACTCCCACGAGCCCACGCCGGCCTGGCTCAGCCATGCTTTTAGAAAGTACTCCCAGGAGGCTATTCCAACACTCCAGGGGCACCCCTGACATCCCTGCACCTGCCTGGACATCCTGTCCTCTCCTCCCTTCTTCCAGCTCCTTCCTGGGTCTCGGGGAGGGGGGTGGGATTCCGGTGGGGTAGGGGAGTGGGAAGCACTCCATCCAGGCCAAGGGAGGAGTCGTTTCCAAGCCCTAGTCAGCACCTGTTTCTCCCCCTCTGGCCCATGGTAGGAAGGGAGCTGCCAGGCATCCCGCCCTCGAGGCCTCTGAGCGAATGAGAGCTGGTGCACGAGCTCAGAACCTGGAGGCTCGGAATGTGGCGGCTGCTAGCTGTGTGACAATGGACAGGTCACTGAGGTCCCTGGCACTGGGTGGGAGATCATTAGCGCTCCTTGCCAGGATAGCCTCTAAAGCCCTTCCTCGGGGGACCGGTCAGCACATGCAGCCTCAGCCCTCTCCTGCCTCAGAGTGACATCACTGCCTCTCGGGGCAGCCCCCTCACCAAGCAGCCTGTGTCCCCTTAGTTTCCATAATCCTCCAGCCATCAGCCACTCTGCCCTAGCTCTCTCACCAACATTGGGGGGTTTGGCTAACAGTGTAGTAGCAGAATACCAACATCAGGGTGCCCACCCCACAGCATCATTATTGCTGAGTGGGAGCATCTCTTTCCAGATGTGCACTTATCAGTGTCTCATTGGTAGTTCAGAATCGGGATGGGAGAGAATTAACACCACAGACATGGGAAAATGCTATAACTTGGGGCTTTTTATTTTTGGTGGGGAAGGATGTCAGTTGTTAAACATTTACCAGCATTTCCCTGAAGCCCAGGGTAGCAGGCAGAACAGGACCCTAGCTTCCACCCGTCATGTCCCTCCCTATCCTCCTCTTCATCCCAGGAGCCCAGCTAGAGACCGGGAGACTTCCAAGTAGACGGTGCCCTTTATGATGGTGGGTGGAGTTCACACATCACGGGGCCAGAGCACTGGGACACATGTGTCTGTATCCCAGCCCTACCATTGTCATGGGGTCTCTAAAACATCATCTCCAAAGTCACAAAGCTGCCCGACCTCAGTTTTCTCATCTGCAAAAGGAGGCTTGCTGGAGATAGCAAACAGAACAGATCCTGGAAACTATGATGCCAGCCTCATACCAGACACTGCTGTTTGTCCAATAGCCCACTGTTCTAGTGCTTCCTCAACCTTTCCACAAGTTTTTCTTCCTCCTAATTCACTTTGATCTTCACGAGCTCTTAGAAAATCACCCAGTGAAGTGTGCCTAAAATTTGGCAAACCCAAGAACAAAGAGTTGCTTTTCACAGAAGTGCTTATAAGACATGCCCAGCTCTAGATCAAACTCTGAGCTAAAAGAGAAATCACCCCTTCAAGCTTGTCACATATCTCCTTTCACAACTATGGGAACTGAGGCTTGTTCAAGGCCACAAACCAAAGTACCATAGAGCTGAAACAGAAGCAGCTAGTGTCACACGTTGAAACTGGGAGAAATGGCTGCTTTCCGCAATTTACCCACCCGAAGTGTGATGTGTTTCTGACTCAAACATTTCTTGAAGAATTAATATTGCACAAATCGACTTTAGCCATCCAGTACCTGTTGGTCTCACCTCCTCTGCTGGGCTCTCTGGAAAGGCCCATTTGCCCTCTCCTCTGTCAGATGGAAGAGTTAGAAGGCATTTTCAAAGCTTCCGTGCATCCAGGGGTCTGGATAAAAATTAGCCTGCACCAAACAGACGCCTTTAAAAGGCGGTAGTGAGGTAGGTGCCCTCTTCCTGCAGTGCCTGACCACTGCTGCCACAGCATAGGCACAGAGACGTAGGGCTTTCCAGCAATGACAGCCCAGGGTCCATCCTCCAGTTCCTGGGTGTCTTGGTCTGGCTTCCTAATCCCCAGATGGCAGCTTTGAGTGCTCCTTTTCCATCAGAAGCAGACGCAGCAGCAGCTTCTTGCTTTCAGGTCAGCCCTAGGAGGAGCCTCAGAGGTTACAGCTCTCCCATCGTCCAGTTCCATATTCTTACAGGAGTGATCGCAGACGCCCAGTTTAAAGCCTGTTTCTTTAGGTCTCCCATTGATTTTGTAAAGAAAAAATTCCCTGTATTAGAGCCTTTTCTGTTTAACACACCTCGAGTGGTTTCTGTTTCCTGCAAAGAGGTCTAATACATCTATTCTTAGGTTCCCAGATCTAGGCAATTTTCATGCTTTGTGAATTTAAGGAATGGCTACCTGAAAAATCTATGAGTCTCTGTAAAGTCCTTCCTGGACCCTACAATCATCTCCAATACATTGTCAGTAAAATACTGAAGCTCCACCTTCCTTGGGCCTTTCTATTAAGAAGCATCTGAACTTACACTATGCTGGGCTTTCTCTTACACACACAAGACAAATAAAATATACACTGATACAGTTTGATCCCCTATAAGAAAAATTTTAGAGGCTCACACTAAAGTATGCCCCATGGGTCATTACAGGTCACTCACTAATGGAGAAAGACTTGGGGTGGTATTAGCTGGGACAATTGTCCTCTTCTCCTCTGTAGACTCCATCCACATGTGCAGGGGTCCAGATCACCCCCTCAACCACCGTAAGTGAGATCACTCTTAGGAAAAGCAAAATCCCATGTTCCTTGGCTCTCTTCCGAATTCATCCCAGTCATCTGATTCAAGAAGTAATTTCAGATCATCTTCCCATTTCTGCTTCATGTTGTATCATCAAAAACACGTGTCCAGTTGGTTAGCAGAATCAGAAACATACGTCAGTCTCGATAGTAGAAGAGGCCGGGATTTTCCTGAGGAGTTAGTGTCAACCTCTGAAAGATGAGGCAGCAAGAAAATCACAAACACTAAGAACGTGCTTGCAAAATGGGGCAACTAGGCTTTTCCCAGCTCCCTCCCCCACATCCTCCTCTCCCTATGACTGGCTGGCCCTGGGCCTCTGCAAGCCCCACATCTACCCTCAGCCCTAGCCCAGACTCTAGGGCAAACCCAGGGAGCAGAGAGGGGGTCTCCCTCCCCCTCCCCCATCATCAGCCCAGACTGCCCAGGCTTGCTGCCCATGTGCCCACGGACTGGGCCAGGGGAGCCCCATAGATGGCCTTGCTCTCTGCAAACAGGAAGCTCAGGGCTTGCCCTAGACACTGTCTTCTGAATCAATTCTCAGTCTGGCATATTTCACAGCTTTCATTTCATTATGCTTTAATAGACTTTTAAATAAGTTTTTTCATTGAAAGTCATATATACACGGTTTAAAAAAGAAAAAAAAGCCGGAGCACAAAAAGATATACAATTAAACAGGAAGCCACTTTCCCTTGTCAGATGCAATACCCTATGCCCCAGAGGTAATCACTTTCAGGAGTCCTATAGGTTCCCTTCCCAACAAGTCATCACATGTACAGAAGGGGCCATTACATGCACAGGACCAACAGCTGCTAATTTAACAGATTTTTCAGACTCTCCCTCCTTGCTATTATGTTTAGAAAGCCAGATCTTTGCTTTTCCAGCCTTCTTTGCAGCCGGAGATGGGTACGTGACCCTATCCTGGCAATGAGATGCATAGATGAGTTAGCCTGTGGCAGGGAGACAAGGGTCCAGGTGGCATCTAGGAAGCTCTTACTTTCCAGATTTAAAAAGAAAAGACAATGTGCCTGGCATAGGCCAGCCCCTTCCTCTTTTCTCATGGTTGGGTGTGATACTTGGAGCTGCAGCAACCATCTTGCGACCATGGGGTAAAGAGTGTCAGGATAAAAAACCAACACATTTTATGAAGGTGCAGCAGAAGAGAAAGAACCCAGATCTCTAAAGACATTGCTAAGCGGATGGACACGTACCACCGGCTCCTAACCTCCAGATATGGTGTTCCATGAGAAAAATAAACCTCAATGTTTTAACCAGTGCTACTCAGGTTTTCAGTTACTTATAGAAGAACCCATCCTAACTGATACAATATAGAAGCATCATTAGTGAATTTACTTTTCTTCAAATGGGTGCAGACTAGACAGTGCCCTGCACTTTGCTTTCTTCACTCAGCATGCACCTTTGCAATGTTCCCCATACCCATTTACACAGGCCTAGCTCATTCTCAGCTGCTTCGGTCTTCTGCTGCACAGAACACATTATAAATAAAGCTGACATCCTACCAATGCACATTTTTATTGGTTGCTTCCAATTTTATCCTACTAAAATGAAGGCCGCAAGAAACATCTCTGTATCTACAACTTAGTACACTTGTTTCTCTCTGTACAGTAATCTGTGGAAGAGGCAGGCCAGAGACCTCACCCCTGGCCCCTGTCCTTGTCCCCTGCTCACTCCACGGACTGGGCACACCGAACCCTCCTTGGGTCTCCTGGGCCCACCATTGCCAAGGGCTCACATCTTGATTCCCCTTTTTCTCCGCTCACTCTGCTGCCCGTCTTGAACGCTAGGACATCCACTACCTTGGCCAGAGCCTTGGGTTCCCCTAACCTACATCTCAGTTTGGGTAAGTGGCCTTGAGCTTCTTCCTTGGGGACTGAAACTGAGGCTTGCTCTCATCTGGCTCTCCTTGCAGCCCACTGCTCTTACCCAACCTCACCCCAGCACCTGGGCCTGCTCCCCAGCCCTGCATCATCCACCCCTTTCCAGAACCTGCCCCTTCCTGTTCAGGTGAACAGGCCCACATCAGGCTGACTGCCAGGCAAGCTCCCACAGGAAACAGAACAAGCAGCCACACCCCACCTATAACCAGGCTCTGGCCCTGGTTTCAGCACCTGTAACCCACCCCAGAAATTCACACCAGAAACCTAACCTCAACCCCAACCAAAATCCCATTTGTCACCAGAAGCTGACAAACGCCATTGCTGGGTAGAGAGGGACACACCAAGATGGAGGTCAGATATCTAAGAACACACAAAACAGGCATGCAGATTTATGTACCAGCGAAAGCAGATGCATGGAACATTCCATCAGATCTGACTGGTTTATGCTCACCAGCCTGTGCCCAGCCAGCCAGGGCATGCTAAGAGCTGAAACACGCAGGAGAATGCTCTCAGCACAGATGTGCAGGTGACATTTTCAGGGTAAAATCCTGTCTTCTAGGGCAAAAAGCCATCTTCTCCGACTGACAGATTCGCAAAGCTGCTTGCACCCAGGCCATAGCCTGCAGTTCCCCCTCCAGCTCACTCCTCTTCACTCATCCCCACTAGCCAGCTACACCCAGGCCTTAGGGAACATCCAGAAGGCGGTGTCCTCTGAGACCACCTGGTCCAGTCCTCTGATTTTACAGATAAGGAAACTGAGGTCCAAAGAGGTCAAAAAAGTCACCCAGTTGCTTTGTGACAGGGCCAGGGACAGAAACACTAAAGCCACCTTCACTGAGCACCTCCCTCCTATGCTCCCAACTCTCCTTTGACATATGTAGTATCGCTCCCTTTTCATTGATCAGAAATTGGACGTTGACGGAGGTCAAGGAACTAGCTCCAAATCACACAGCTGGTGAGGAGCAGAACTTGGGTACAAACCAGCCAGACAACCCTCCATCCAGGACTCCATCTGCCCCAGCTTTACTGAGGAGGCTTACATCCCCATGACACCACTCCTAGGATGAGAATGAAAACTGTGGGTAAGAGAGGAAGAGAGTGTATGCGTTCACCAAAGGGAGGGTTATGATTAAGCAATGAAAATGTGAAAATAGTGTCTACAACAGAATCTTGCAGGTGTTCAGCCATCTCCTTAAGCAAGGAAGCGCTCACAAAACAATGGATGGCAGCACATCAAAGGGACAACGGGGCCAGGCATGGAGCTCACACCCCGTGGAATCCCAGCACTTTGGGAGGCTGAGGCAGGAAAATCACTTGAGCTCAGGAGTTCCAGACCAGCCTGAGCAACATAGTGAGACTTCTCCTCTACACAAAATCAAAAACATCAGGCGAGCATGGTAGCACATGCCTATAGTCCCACCTACTGGGGAGGCTGAGGTGGGAGGAGCACTTGAGCCTGGGAATTCGAGGAGGCTGCAGTGAGCTATGATCTCACCATTATCCTCCAACCTGGGCCACGAGAGTAAGACTCTGTCTCAAAAAAAAAAAAAAAAAAAAGGAGGGGGGCACACAGATCCCAAAAAAGCTCCCGACGGCCAAAGTTGGAACAGTGTGAGCAACAACGTAACTACTATCGGATTATAACCCGGAGAACACAATAAGTACCTATGAGCCAACATCGATATAAATAAATGAATGAACAAATAACAGGAAGAAGAGACAATCCACCCTTAAAGAAGAATTCCAAACAATTTATGCAGTTACCCACCTCTCCAAGAGGTGGAGCATGACTTTCCCCGCCCTCAGGTGTGGGCTGTATTTGGTAACTTGCTTCCCAAGGGCAGGTCTGAGAAAGGAGTGGGGGAGGAGAGAACTTTACTGGGAGAAATCTAACAAACACAACTCAGCCAGAAGCTCAAGGTCATTGGTGGCGATCAGTCCTGTTGATAGGCATGCACCCTTGATCTCATACGATAAAAATGGCACTTCACCTCTGCGGGCTTCCCCCGAAAACCCGTAACCCCAGTCTAACCATAAGAAAAATATCAGATAGCCCAGACTGAAGGGCATTCTACAAAAATACCTGGCCAATCCTCACGACAGCTGTCAAGGTCTCCAAAACAAGGAAAGTCTGAGAAACTGTCACAGACCAGAGGAGGCCACCAAGATGTGACAACCAAATGCAATGTGGGATCCTAGAGGGGAATCTTGGGACAGAAAAAGGCTTTAGGGAAAAACTAGTACAATCCACATAAACCATGGAGCTTAGCTGACAGAACCAACCAATATTAGTTCCTTAGTGGTGAGGAACGTACTAGGGCAATGCGAGCTGTCACAATGGGGAAACCGGTGAGGTGTGTCCAGGAATCCTCTGCGTTATCTTTGCAATGCTTCTGTAAATGCACAGCCGTTCCAAACCAAAGGTTGCTAGTTTATAAATACACCGAGATGTCCCACTATCTTGCTAGGGGAGTCGTTCCCAACTGACCACCCATTAGACTGGTTGGGGAGATTTTCAAAACTCTTCAAAGGCCCTGCCTGGGATGAAGTGAACAAGAATCCCTAGGCCTGGGGCCTGAGCATCAGGACCTTGACACGATCCCCTGGTGATTCTACCATGCATTAGGGTTGAAGCCAGTGGCCAGGGTAGGACAGGAGTTAACTGCACAGGGCTTCCATGGAGTGAGATGGAGCTGGGAAAGGATGCTGGAACTCTCGAGGCTGCAGGAGAGCCGCATGGAACGGACCGCCGCCCCTCCCCGCATTACCTCCGAAGGCTCCTTGTTGGATCCTGGACATCTCTCACTCCCCTGTCCTGGGTCAGCCGCTGCTGGTGGGATCAGGTGGTGGAAGGGTTCAAATTTCCTCTGGGTGTGAACATGCAAAGTGACCCTAACCAGCCAGGCAAAGAGCAGGTGTTCTCTTTCATCCAGCTGGGGTCACTGTCCCCTAAGGGGCCCCAGGCTGGTCCTTCCTGTCTCACTGAGGTCTCAGACCTCATGCGCATTGGGACTTGGCTGAACTCCAGGCCATCAGCCCAACAGTGCTAAAGCTACAGCCAAGCCGCAGAGAGCCGTGGCCTCCCACGCCCCACGTTGCTGGGCAGAGGAGGGAAGCATTTCAGACAGGCAGGCTGGCCCCTGGCCAGCAGGTCTCCAGATGCCATGCAACACACACCTGAGCAGGGTAAGAGAATAGGTGTGTGTCAACAGTATTTGAAAAAGAAAATAGCTGCACAAATACAGCACTTGTTAACACAGGTGTTTACAGGTGGAATTATTTTTCCAGGGCTGCTATCTCCCAGCCTTCTTTGTGCTTCTCAGCTCACACCTGCAGGGACTTTCCTGCGAAGCCAAGGCACAAAGGGGAAGTGGATAGTCCGTATCGATTTTACCACGCAGGAGGTCAGCGATCAGCTTCAGGCCCGGCTGGTTTTCACGGTTTCCCTTGCTGGACTCACTTCCATGTTTTCAACCTGTTCTAACAGGATCCGGCCTGCGCTCCACTTCCTGCTTGGCTAAGGCAGCTGCTGTGACCACCCCAGGCAGTCACAGCAAGAGGCCATTTCCTGGGGCCAGGCCATGCTGGCTACTCTCGGGACATAATTATCTATCTGGTCCTTGTCTCCTCTCCCGCAGGAGAGGCTCGATGTTTGTATTTTACAGACAAGGAAACTGACACACTTGTCTAAAGTCACAGGGCCAGTAAGTGGAGAATGTTGTGCCGACGTCAAACCGGGGAAGAACCCAAAGAGGCAGCTGCAGAGGGCTCCAGAAGTGTCTCCGGGGTGACCCCCCCCCCACCACCACCGCCCCCACCAGGAGCAGCAGTGCTCTCTGTGGGACACCCAGAAGCACAGACATTCAACTTAAAATAGGATCTCATAGAGTAAAGCAGTCCGTCAGGTGGTAACAAGTCCCAAGGTATTAAAAATTATAGAAGAGAAACTTAATGCCTCTGAACAGCACACTTACAAATGGTTAAGATGGTCATTTTTATGTTACGTGTGTTTTAACACGATTTTAAATTTTTAATTAAAACACGTATGAAAGAGAAACTTAAAATGGAGAACATTCTATTCTAGAGGGAGACTGAGCCAACTTTCATCATCGATTAGCCTATTTTTGGTAAATGTACCCATTTTTTGCATTCTGAGACAGAACTCTGTCCTTTGGAAAGATTTTCTCTTAGATGAGCCTTTTAATTCATGCAGATGTGGGCCGCAGTATTTGAGTATTTCCCGTTATATGGGGGAAGCCCTGAAAAGGTGAACTGCCCTAAATGCAGATTTCTCAGTGTGAAGTTTTAGGTGCTCTGCTTCACATGTAAAAGGTGAGACAGGAGACAGGAGTGAAGACAAGGTGGGGAGGGAACAGAAGAGCAGGCCCTGCCCCCACCCCCAAGGCAGGGAGGAGACACCCCCACCAGCACCCTCTAAAAGGCTGGCACAGCAGGCAGGCTCCAGGAGCCGACGTAATCGTCCTCGGTAAAGCTGTTGAAGATGGCTGCCTGGGGACACAGGGAGGGGCTCAGTCACACTTGGGGAGAGGCCAGACAGAAAGAGCAGGGCCCGCAGAGATGCTGAGATCCTCTCAGCCAGAGGCCACTTGTGGAAAAGCCCAACAATGCAATCTGGGCAGGAAGTGACAAGGGGCAAGCAGGGTGGACTGACTCCCAGCATGCTCAGAGGAGCCTGGCAGGGTCCGAGTGTGCTGCAGTCCCCCGAGAGGGCAAGCGGAGAACATGGGGACATTTGCCATTGGTAGCTTTGGATGCCCTTTTTCCTACAAGCCAGGGGGAAAGGTCATGACTCGATTTTGGCAGCGAAACCCTTCAGCCCAGCTTGAGGAGCAATGAGGCTTCCAAAAATGTTAAGAAACGTTGCTCCATTCCAGCCTCCCTCCTTCACCTCCTCTCACAGACTAGCACCACCTGTGTTCCAAGTCGCAGATGAAGAGTCCGAGGGTCAGAGAGGCAGGGTGTTCACAGGAGGGTCTGTGGTTTAGAGGCTGTCCCGGGTTGAAGCCCAGGTGTCTTGGTTCCTAATGTGAGTCTTCCATCCTCTATAACACTTTTTCCCAGGAAAAGGAGTTTCTCTGAGAGAAGGGGGGATCTAGCCCCCTCCAAATCCCTGCTGGCTCCTCCAGAGGCCACCTCCAGCCCTGCCTCTCCCTCTACCTGGCAGAAGAGCCAAGGAGGGCCAGTACACAGGCTGCACGCCGCTGGAGGCCAGTGACTACAGGGCTGGCAAGGGGAGAGAGAGACCTGAGAGAGGATGAGATTTTCAAAGCTCACCACCGAGAAGTTGAAAGGTTTTCCATTTGAACTACGGCAAGTCTCTAAAAGATGAGATGGTATCTAATCAGACATTAATTTATATCGTTCAAATTAAGATGACCTCATATTATAATTACAGATCTGCTACATTACTTGGAAGTAATTAGCATGACAGGCTATCCTCTCTGCCTACCCTTTTGGAAGCTCCAGGCTTCACACCGACCTTCTCCTGCTCCTCCGCCTTCCGTCAGAGATTACCCTTTGCAGGGACAGTGTCTACCAGAGTTCACACAGCAGCAAGCGGAGGCCTCCCCGGCATGCATCTCCAACCAAGAGTGGAGATTCGGTGAGCATCTGTGCGCCAAGGACGTGGGTCACACAAGGAGACGGACCTTTCATCAAAGGACATTATTCCTCTTACTTTCCATTAGTCCAGGGATCCCCTCTAATGGGCAAAATGTCCCCCACACCCACGCCCATACACACACACACACACACACACACACACACACACACAGGTACACACAAACACGCACAAATACAACACGCCCACAGGGGCAGTTCTATGATACAGACTTGTGTCCACTTTTAAACCTCCACCCACCCACACACGGGGCCCTGTCTTCTGAGTCCTCGCTCCAGGGCCAGCATGTTTCCGGCACATCCTGGGTCCACTCGATGTGTAGTCACCTGCCAAAACCTGAAACGTACAGACACATTCTCAGCTGAGCCTTGCACAAATGATCAGCTCTGGTTCCACGGGACTGGCTCTCGCCTCAGCACCCAGGTTGAGCAAACTATTTCTGTTCCCTCCGATCCTGCAATTTCACCTGGGATGACAGCCACCCGGGCCATCACTCAGAGGCACCCCCAGTAACAAGCGGGCCGAGCTACCCAGGCAGCAGCCACCTCTCCAATGTCAGGGACATTCTGCAGCTCCCTCCGACTTAGCACTGCTTCATGTCTCCTGGCGCCAACTTCCCACTCCATGATGGGTGACGTTAGCGCCTGTAAATAATCATGAAATAAAGAGAGATAATTAATATTTAGCTTTGCCAGAGGGAAGCACTTAGGTGAAGCCATCTTGTAGTCAGAGGGGCTGATGCTTGTCAGCTGGAGGGCAGGACTAATGAGATCCATCAGGCGGTGGTGACAAGGAGCTAAAAAGCAGCTCCTCATCTCCAAAGGGACTTCCACAGGACAAACAGACTCCGAGAGTGCAGGCAGAGGTGAGCCCGCACACAGGCGGTCTTCCATTTCCCACCCACATCCTGGGTTCTAGGGACCTGTGATCAACTTCAGGCCATCTGACTAGGCTTGAATACCCCCAGGGATGGGGTGTTCACTTCCAGTCCAGTAGCTTTGGGACAGTAGAAAAGAGAATTGGGGCTTTGGTATCTTAAAGGCCTGGATTCAAAGCCCATTTGTCCCCCTTTCTGTGCCTTCTTTCCTGGGGAGGCGTCTCAATGCACACACAGCATCCTCGCCAGAAGCCTGGGTGCCATGCCACCTCCCCTCCCCCTCAGCCCCCACATCCAGCCCATTGCCTGGCCCTGGAGAGCCTGCCCCCTTCATCTCAGGTATCCGGGCCCCAGGAAGACCACCTGCCACCACCAGTCGTCATCAGCTTTCTCCTGCTTTTTGCAATGGCCTCCTACCTGGGATCCTTCCTCCGGTCCTCCCCTCTACTCCTCCATCCCAAAATCCATCCTCCAAACTCCTCTCCAGGTAAGCCTTCCAGAATACACTCCTGACCACACACTTTCCTACAGAAAATTGCCACATGCAGGACAACTGCCAGACTCCTCAGTGCCACCTCCCCAGAGCTCCACACTCAGCCCCAACACCTGTTCCTGCAGCACCTCCAACCCCAGCCCTGCCCCATGCGTGTATACACAGGAGTGCAAATCCACATATGTGTGCACCTGTGCACACACACACGAATACCCTCTGGCCTTTCTGTCTGCTGCCAGTTGCTTCAACCTCCAACAACTGTGCTTGCGGTCATGCAGCCAGGCCTAGATCCAACTGTGCCTGGATCATGCAGTCAGGCCACTGGTCAACAAGTCACTATCCACTCCTCAAGTCTCCGTTTGCTCATCTGTAAAATGGGAATGATAAAATAATATCCACCTCTTGGTGTGCAGGGGTGCTATAACCTCTCAATGAAAAAAATGTATCTAAAGCTCTGGGACCATGTCTGGCACGTGTAAAGAGTTTGATAAATGTTCTTTGCCTTTCCTCCAAAAATAGCCAGGGCTGCATCTTAACAGACATCAACTGGGGTTGGGCAAGTGGGAAAAGGGAAGGAAGATGGGACAGGACAGAGGGAGGGGCAGGGCTCTTTCAGAGGGTGCCAGCAGGGTGCAGGTGTCCATCTACACGGGTTGTCCTGCAAAACTTCTCTGAGACAAACTGTAATAATTCTTTTTTTTTTTTTTTTGAGATGGAGTATCGCTCTTGCCGCCCAGGCTGAAGTGCAATGGCACAATCTCAGCTCACTGCAAACTCTGCCTCCCAGGCTCAAGCGATTCTCCTGCCTCAGCCTCCTGAATAGCTAGGATTACAAGTGCCCACCATCACGCTTGGCTAATTTTTATATTTTTAGTAGAGACAGGGTTTCACCATGTTGACCAGGCTGGTCTCGAACTCCTGACCTCAGGTGATCTGCCTGCCTCGGCCTCCCAAAGTGCTGGAATTACAGGCATGAGCCACTGCATCCAAAACAAACTGTAATAATTCTTCTGATGATTTGGATGAAAATATTTACACAACAAGCACATCTGAGACAAAAAACATTAGAATCTCTTTAGACTAATTTGCTCAACACAAACACCAAATCCAAGCTGCTTCAAAATGAGAAGGAGCAAGATGATATTTCTCCCTCTTCCATGGCTCAAAGACACACAGCAGAACAGTGTGGCTGGGAGGAGGCAAGGAAGGGCCCTTGGCACTCACAGCATCCACCAGGTGGCTCCCCAATGCTAGGGGGTCCTGGGCTGATGAGTTTCTAAAGGAAAAGGATTTCTCTGGACAGAGGGCTGTGTACTGCTCTGCATTTGTAGGAGAGATCTTTTACACCAGTGCTCCCCCACTCACCATGGTGAGTGCCATCTGCACACCCACACAGGGTCCCACACACATCCAGGCACTGGGAGAGGGGGCGGGAGGAGGAGGTAGAGGAGATGCAGGGCAACGATCAGGAAAAGAGAAACACAGAGGGAGACAGTTCAAGAGAGTGAGAGACACAAAGGAATGGGGAGACAGAGAGAGGTGTAGGCTGAAAGAATGAGAAAGAATGGGCTAAAAATAAAAAGACAGAGGAACAGACAGATAGATAGAGGAAAGGAGAGAGAGAGAAAGAGAGAGAGACAGCAATGGGAGCATATTGCTTTTTCCCTGTGTCGACATTTGCACACATGTACAAAAGCAACAGTGAAGGAAACTGCACACATCAAGGAAATGGGCAGTGGCACCAAACCATATTAACAGTCACTGCAATCTCCCCTGCAACACACATCAGTTTCACTGAAGAATGCTGTCGATGAAGCAGGAAAAAGCATTAATTTCGTTACGTCTCTATACTTGATGACATATTTCTAATATTCTGTGTGAGGACGCATACAGCCTTCTACTATGCTCTGAAGTGAGAAGTTGACTACAGGAAAAGCACTTATGTGAGTTACAAGCTAAACTAGCCACTTTTTTCATGCAATATCATTTTTATTTGACAACTGACAAACTATATTTCTTTAGACTTAGGTATTTGGCAGACATCTTCTTGAAAATAAACAAAGTAGGCCTGTTCATTCAAGGCAAACAACTGACTGCATTTATTGTCAACAACAAAATCTAAGATTTCAAGTGAAAATTAGAATTTGGGGAAGCTTGTACTTGACTGAGAGCATTCCAAGACTTTTCCACAGAGATCGATGCTGATATTAATTAAGGCTGCTTCTGGATATTGAACAATGAAATGTGTCAACATTTGGGAGATCTTCATAACTCAGTAAACCAGTATTTAACATGACAATGTAAAATCATGCATGGGCAAAAGATCTATTCAAAGAACAGATAAACCAACAGACATTAAGAGTACTTAGTCCTTCTGAAGACCGTATGCTTCTCTGGAAATGAGAATAATAACCTCCCTTGCAAGAACATGCTAGCAGTGTCTGACATGTAATAGACATGTCATAGCTTCTGTTCTTAGATTACAGAGGTGGTGAATGAAGTATCACCATGGCTCTACCCATCTAACTTTACTAGGCCCCCCACCACCACACACACAATTACCATAGCATGCTCCCAATACAATATCAGCTCTTTGCACTTGGCTGGGCTGGACTGCTACAGCCCAGTGCAAAGTGGAATTTCATCAGCACATTGATCATCTTCTAAGCATCTTCAGTCACAACTCAGTAAACAGCCAACATTGTCCCGAAGAGTGGCACCACTTCAAGTATCGGGTCATGTGTCTATATAGCTCCATATCCATGCATGTGTGTGTATGTTTTTGTTACTGAAAGGGCATGGGGGCGGGGGGTGGGGGGGATGTCTATACCTGACTACAGAGAGTGAAGCTGGCATTTAAAATCTACTACACTTTAGCAGTTGTGAAATATGCAATGCATCTTTTATTTATTATAGTCCCCATTCTGTATAAAAAATAAATTTATGAAGTGATGGATTTGTTAATTAGCTTGATTTAATCATTCCACAATGTAAACACGTATGGAAACATCACATTGCGCCCCATAAATATAGACAATTATTATTCGCCAAGTAAAAACGAAATGGATAAAAATGAGCTTGGTGGAGCGCAGAGCTGGCAGCACTGTCCTCAGCAGCTTAGCAGCTTGCTCACCCCATTCCAAGAGGGATCTGGGAAAGGCCCACACTGTGGCTCTTAGAGCTGACTCCCAGCCCAGCAGCCCAATCGGGCCCAAACAGAGGGTATGGTCGTTACCCTAGGGTCAACTAAAGACAGAAACCAGAGCGTTCACCCATCTCTTTCCCCACCTTTCCCCAGAGGTCTGGAATATAGATTGAGCTTGAGCACACAGGACATGGTTCTGTCTCAACGGAGCCAACATCTTGGCCTAGCACAGGCCACTTTGTGACACTCTGTCTTATCCCCCAGGAGCACAGCCACATGGGCAGAAATCAGGGTGATGTTCTTCAAGCCAAGAAACACCAGAGATAGCCAGCAAAACACCAGGAGCTGGGGGCAGACCTGGAACAGTCTCCCTCGCAGGCCCAAAAGGAACCAACCCTGCCCGCACCTTGATCTTCGACTCTGGGTCTGCAGAACAATACATTTCTGTCGTTGAGGTTGCTCAGTTCGGGGTACCGTGCCGTGGCAGCCATGTAGACTCATAAATCCTGCCAGAAGCTATTAGCACACCTACTTTACAGGTGAAGAAACTGGAGCTCTGGGAGATTAGGGACTTTGCCCAAGGTCACTTGGCTAAAAACTTACTGAGCTAGAGTTAGCCTTTCTTTCGCACAGCCCCTCAACTGTGGGTGTCTCCACCGTCTCCCTGGCCCCGCATGAATTGGCAAATGGTGATTTATTCACCCGTGAGCTCTGAGGTGAGCAATCGGGTTTTTTTCTAGCCTCAGCACGAAGCAGAGCTTTAAGATGATAAACCTACTTTACCCTTGACACACCCCAAGTGTGGTCTTGAAGGATGGAGCCGATCACCTACAGGTTTAAGGCGCCACATAGAGAAAGGGCCGGTGTGGGGCTCCAGGCCCCAGGTTTAAATCCAGCTCTGCCTTTCTCCAGCCGTGGAAACTCAGCACGTTTCTCTGTATCCCAACGTCTTCATCAGTACCAGGGATGACAAAGTTCTGGGAAGGATTACATCAGAGCGTCCAAGCTTAGGGTGTGCTGTGGCATGCAGTCGATGTTGAATGAGTGACTTTGTTACCATCATCATTATTACTGTGCTTTCTCATTACGATACCAAACGTGTTCATGATAAAATTAAACTCGAAGCCTCTGCCCCAGGACCCACTACAGGCCTCTTGGAATGATCTCCCTTATTCACGGAGAGAATGCTCGGCAGGATGAAGAGGGAGACCCAGGGCGGACCTGGAGGGGAGGGGGACAGCGGGACAGCAGCCCTCCCACAGGAGCCAGGCCCCCCTCTTCCACCCACCTCCTCGCCACCCCGTGTGGCTTCCTTCTACCAGCTAGAAATGGGACTTGGCTTTTTAAACTCAGCCCCGACGTGGTCACACTCACACTGGAGAAATGCATGTCCGCTCCGTCAGGACAGGACAGGCAGGAGGACCAGGAGAGACACTCCCAGGCCAATGGGCGTGAGCCCTGGGTCCAAGTCTCAGCAAGGGGACCCAAGAGAAGACCCAAGGGAGGCCTTCTCCCCCGGAGTCAGGGCTTCTTCCCTGGAGAGAGGGCTGCAGGTGCTTCCCATCCTCTTGGGTCCATGAGTGGCTGCTCAAAGGGACGAGACCTCCTGGGGAGGCACTTCTGTCCCTTGTCAGGTTAAGTCCTTCACCGGTTCCCACCCCGGACAGGACAGGGTGCACTGAAGCTCCACTGCATGCATGACAGCCTTCCTGGCTGGGACCCTCTCGCCCATTCCCCAGAACCCTCTGCAGAGCTGAGGAGTAAGGAACTCGGCGGCATAGCCCCACTACAGGCGGGAGTTGGATCCCAGCCACACCACTGGCCGTGAGCTCAGGCACATCGCTGGTCACTTGACCTCCCTGAGACTCAGATTTTTGGCCTCTAAGTAGGAAGCATCCAGGGCAGACCAGCGAGGAAATGCAATTGACCCCTGACCAGACTCCCAGCCCCACGGCCACCGGCTGCGGGATCTGCAGGCTGTGGAAGGAGCTGAGTCAGGGGTGCTTGGGGGGATGTGTCGGGAGGGGAACCTGCACCCTCACTGGCGGGGGTGGAAGGGGAGGCAGAGGCCAAGGGCTGCCGTCAGGCACCGTCTCAGCAAGAGAATCAGGAACTAGAGCCCCCAGCTGTGAGGGCCCTGTGAGATTTCTTCAACTTTTGTCACTTCCCCACTTTTTCCCCTTTGGTTACCACCCTTCTGCCCAGCGTGACTGTTAATTAACCCCTTATAGCTGCAAGGGCTGGCCTGCAGGGTCAGCAAAGACAGGAGCCAGAGGACGGCCCCACCCCAGCCCAGGCCAGTCCTGAGATGGGGCCAAGCCAGCAGGGACTAAGTCCAGGCTGAGCGAGTGAGGGGCGGCCCAGGCCTGGAGCCACTGCAGCCAGAAAGGTCCTGGGCCCCCAGCTACCCTCTGCGTAAGCTCCCGGTGAACCTCCAGGCCTGGTTGTGCAAACGGCCCTACTCCCAGTAAGTTGCAGCGGGGGGAGGAGATCTCAGCCTGCGAATGCTGCTTTGCTGGTTATACTCTCACCTCTGCCTGGATCCACCCAGCTGTTTCCATGTCTCCTCTGCTCCCAGGCCTGGGGGAGAAAGCCCAGGAGGGAGGCGTAGAGCGCCAGGCCCTCGTGGCTCCCCTGGCTCCATGCAACTGAACTCAGCCCCAGGGGATCTCTGCTCTGATTCGAGAAGGTCCAGGGAGAGGAAGGGGGCTGAGGAAGGGAGCAGAGCACACCCCAGCACACTCCATGATTCATCTGGACCCAGCGCATCTGTCAGTGTCCATGCGTGTGCACATGTGTGCATTGAGGGTAGCACGTGTGTGGTACTTTCGATCTGAAAACACACAGTATCTCTCCAATCCTCACAGCAGTCTCATGAGCAGAAACGTTTGTGTCAATACACAGATAGGGACACCAAGGTTTGGACTGACTCCGTGACTGGTGGGGATTCTCACGCAGCCTGGGGGGCTCCCACGGTGGTCCCTGCAGACATCCTGGAACTCTGCTGCAGGTGGTCGCGGCTACCAGGCATCACCAGCCCATCTCTGAGACTTCCACACACGGAGGTTTACTAGTAACTCATTTGCATATCTGCCTCTTGCTGGCAAGATCTCTTCCCTACCCCAGCTCGAAGGCTCGGTGCTGCCATCCAAGCCAGCTTCCTGTGTTCTGTCCAGAGCAGAGGAGAGAGAACCACCCACCCAACACCCTTCGTGTAAAAAGCCGTAATCCTCCTGTGCTTGCAGACTTCACCACCAGCCTGCAGCCTCACCTTCCCCCAAACTTCCCTCCTGGTTCTAATTTTTCAGTCCTTTACTCATCTCTGGGGGAAGCGGCCCGGGGGGCGGGAGGCACGTGGGAGGCCGAGAGCTCGGTGTTGAAGTCGGCGGCAGCCCCGGGCTTGTGCTCACCCAGCAGTACTGGCGCCACTGCTGCCTCGGAGAGACAGAATAAGATCCACATCCTAGCCCAGTGCCAGGCCTGGAGAAGGCACGAGACGAACGGGCCCAAACCACCCAGGACCTGGGAAAGCCCCTCCGGCCAGTGCCTCTGGCCCTGCGAGGCACTTGACCCCCTTCACCTCGGCCCCATGAGTCCAGATCCTTCCTCCCTGGGCGGTCCCCTTCCCACCCACATTGGATGTCCTCTGCAAAACATCACACATCATCTGTTCTCCATTCCTGGAGATCATGACACCATCACACAGGCCTGAGCCCCTGCTCTATGTGATGGCCCGTGGAGGCCCTGGTCCTCCAGCTTGTCATCCAGAGAACGGGACTAACGTTCCCTTTAGCTCCTGGTTTGGGGGTGGGGGAGGTTCGTCACGCAGCGAAGAGCAACGGCCCAACTGAACTCAAGATAGGTAACATCTATCACTCTCTGCAATCTGCAAGCTCGTCACTCTGCCTAGGAAGATTAGATTAGTAATTGCCCGGTCATCGGAAAAATCCAGCTCCAGATACCTAATATCTTGTTTTCTTCCGTCTGTGCCCACAGTGTTTGTGAGGCTAACTTGGCTGGCATTTTTTCAAGTGTAGAAACAAAGCAGGCAGCTTTCTCCTTTCCAGGCACAGCCTCCCCGACTTCAGTCATCTCCCACCCTTGACTCTTCCCCAGACACCTCCTCCAACCCTCTGAGTTTTCCCAAATGGGGCCCAGGCCAGACTCCAGCTATGTCTTGGGGCCCTGAGCACCAGGCTTCCCTTCCCTCCCCTCCTGTTTCCTGATCATTGTCATCAACCCTGGGTTTTTCTGAAAGAAGCACAGCCCGTGTGTCTCAGGTCCTTCTCCCATCTCCTCTTGGCCTCCTGGTTGGTGGGCTCCACACAGCAACACCAGCTCCCACACATCCTGACCCCTACTTCCCAGAATCGGTCATTTGGCGGGATTTGAAATCATCACTGCTTCCAGGCCTGTTTGCATGTCACACTCTTGGGAGAGATTCTTAAAAGCATAATTTTTAAATAGGCAAGAGCAAAGCAGCCCCTTTGGCTAGGGTCTGATGGCTACATCACACCCTCTGGAGAGAAGCACGGCCGTGAAGTTCTGCAGGCGACTCCTGCCAGTCTTGGACGTGACGGGAACTCAGGAGGTCACAAGGCCCCTCAGCCATTCGACCTGACATCGCCAAAACTGGAGGTCTCCTGGGAAGCTGTCTTTTTCATCTCTGTTCCAGGAGCAGAGTCAGACTTGCTTTCTAAGCTGGGGCTCCTCAGATGGGGCTGAGGCTGCAGAGGGTCGGGAGAGCACGAGTCTGGGCTGGGCTGCCCCTTCCTCCCACACTGGGACCTGCCACGTCACTGTCAGCTTGCCAACACCCCCTGACCTGTCTGTCCACGTGGCCTAAGCTTTCCTGTCTTTTCAAGCCAGTCTTAACTAGGATCAAAGGGTCCAACTCAGGCAGAGACTCACCTCTCGTAAGATGCTGCATCTGGGGTGTGACTGCTCTTGGTGAAAGGGGAGAAAGTGAAGGGGCTCCTGCATGGGTGACAGGCTAAACTTGCTGACGCCAGGACTCGGTTGCTCTCAGGGAAACACAGGACCCCAGGCTGAACATTTTCAGGAAATCCAATCCAGCCAGCCAGCCCCTTCTGCTGGCAAGTCAGCTCCCAGGGCCCGGGCTCCCGGGGAGAAAGGAATCCAGAGACCTTAGGCAGAGAGACATCAGGCCGAGGGGGGGACCGAAAACTTTACATCTGAAAAATACCTCAGCTCTTTTCATTCTCTGGTTGAAGTTGTCGAGTCTTCTGCAAGTCAACTGCAAGTGAATGCCTGGACCAATGGAAAATGTTCAGGAGGGCCCCAGCCAGGCTCCCGCTGAGCCCAGCTCCTTCTCCCTCAGTCTCCTTCTCTGTGTGTGTCTCTGCCAGCCCCCGCACTCTCTCCTCTCTCCCTGTCCTGGCCCCACTATGCTCCCTCTAGGTGTGTGCATTTCTGTCTTTGCTCTCCTGCCCCATCTCTTTCTATCTCTCTCCTTTCTTTCCACCCTCAACCTCCCCTTCTTAGCCTGGAGGAAGCTGTAATTTAGGGCCTCTTTCCCCAGATGAATCTCTCAATATCCACAAATGTTAACTTCATTAATTTGGGAAGGATTTATCAGTACAGAGGTTAATTGTCTTTCCCTGACATGTTTTTACTGAATACATCTGGGTGACAAAATTAATTTCCTCATTAGCTATTTTTGAAAGTGGAACAAGCTGAGGGGAATCAGGGCAGGGAGAGTCTGTGCCATGTGAGCTGTTCCGGACTCCCCACAATCTGCCTGGGTGCTCCCTCCCGTCAGAGGTCATGTGGGCCTCCCGAGGGTCTCAGCTCTGCAGGACATCCTGGCTGCGATGGGGTGGAGGCAGGTCTCTCTGGGCCCAAGAGCTCTAGGGATGGGCCTATGCCGAGTGGGGTGACCCAGGCCCACCTGGCTGCCCCAGGCCGCTTCCTTTCCCGTGTGGGAAAGCGGCTTTTTGGTAGGACACCCAAACCACTGCTCCTTTGAACAGACTAGGAGATGCAGAAAGAAACAGAGATCTCCCAAACAGCCCCAGCTCAAGACCTGTTCAGCTGGACCCAGGAAGCCAGACCCAGTTATTCTGAGGGCCTTGGGGGTTAGAAGTCTGTGTCCTTCATCAGGCCCTGATTAGCCAGGCCCACAGGTGCTTCCTGGGGTGACTTCCAGCCCAGACGCCCCAGTGTGGGGTGGCGCCAGGACCGCTGCACTTCTCCCTAAGGGAGAGGAGGATGTGGGAGCTGGCCAAGTGCCCAGCCCTAGAATTCAGAGTGGGGACATCTCGGACCACCGACTGGAAAGGTGGCCACGTGCAGGGACCTATATTCTGGTGCAGGTGTCAAGCAGCTAAGAGCCTGGGACCGTGGGCCATGCACTTGGCCTCTCATGGCCTCAGTTTACTTGACTATGAAGAAAACGGATGCCCTACTGCCCAGTCCCAGGAACCTCCCAGATCCAGACCCCGAGGCTACCGCTGCCCCTTCTTATCTCGCTGTAACCTGTCTTCCCTCCCGGAGTCGCCCTGTACTTCACTTGGACCATTTCCCCAGGATTGCTCAGGACAAAGTCCAGACCAGGCAGCACCCAGCATCCAGAGCTTCTCCAAGCAGAGCTTCATCCTCCTCTACCCAGACCCTCCCAGGCCAGCAGGCATGAGCTCTTGGCTGCATTCTATTAGAGCGGAGAGGAAAAGAGACCCAGTGGGTCAGGAGACTGCCCTGGGCCCAGGCAAGGACAGAGGCCAGAAGCCCATTCCTCTCTGGGCCAAAGCCCCGACCCCACGAGGGGATCCCAGCCTCCCATGTCATCCCCGACTGCAATGGGGGATCCCAGCCTCCCGTGTCATCCCTGTTCTCGCTGCAGGGCCCCAGCCTCCTGTGTCATCCCCAACCCCAGTGGGGGACCCCAGCCTCCTGTGTCATCCCTGTCCTCACCGCAGGGCCCCAGCCTCCTGTGTTATCGACCCCTTCCTTTCTAGGAAACAAGGCGTGGGCCGCAGAGTTCGAGTTGGTCCTGAATTTCCTGTTTCTTTAAGCTGAGACATTTTACACACATGGGCACACTCCCCAGCTGCCACTTCTGATCTAGCCCAGAGAATTTCATGCAGCAGCAGTTTCAGGAACAGGAAAAACCAGACCCAGGGAGCTATCTGAATGTCACAAGCCAGTCGCCTGGGGCAGGAATAGGACGGGCTGCCAGGCTCTCCCTCCCTGTCTCCATTTCCTTTCTCACGGCCACTGCTCCCTCCTGAAGGTGGCAGCAAGGGCAGAAGGATCCTTGAGACAGCTGGCTTCCCATCCTTCCCTGGGGCCTCCAGGACCACCGTCCCCTCCCCATACCCTCCTACCCACCACGGAACAACCCTGGCTGCTGTACACACAAGCGGGGACCCTCGTAATTGCCTTCAGTTGAGCTGTGCTGAGCCCTCCTTCCCAGAGACCCTTCTCCTCAGCTCCACTCCACTTTCAGCCTGAAACAGTGTCTCTACCACCGCCAGGCTCTGTGGCAGCCCTCCCTGCAGTCAGCCTGCCTCATGCAGGGTTTTCTGAAACAGGAATTCCAGACTTCTTTGCTGGGGAGGTCAATGGACAGGAGTCTGGCCATGAAGTGGGACCAAGGAGGATGTGCCCCTGCTCCCCAAAAGTGAGGGAGGCACTCCGGCTGGCCTGCGGGATGACCAGGAACAGGCCTCAGGGTGCCCCATGTCCCTGACTCTGACCCTGTGGATGAAGGGAATCTGTCATCAGGGGAACAAGGGGGTCGAGGAAGGCCTCCCAGAGGGGCTGATCACAGAGCTGGGTTCTGAAGGATGAAGAGGAGTTTGCAGAGCCAATCAGAGGAAAGGGCATGCAGAGGGAGGCTCTGAGACTTGGGAAGAGCCCGGCCCCACTGGGGAGCCTCAAGCTGCTCTGTGCTGCTGCCACATGCCCTTCAGAAGGGGAATGGGGGGCAGGTGATGGAAGGAGCCCTGTGTCTTCCCGTAGGGACTCTTAGCAGGAATTAGGCAAGACCAGTGGCAGAATCCAACTTGTGTGTTAGGAAAAGACCCTGGGAGGCTGTGCAGAAGCCAGGCCAGGGCTGTGGGAGCCAAGAAAAAGTCTACCTTGAAAGTGGGGAGCGCTGGTCATAAGAGACTTTCTTCTAATGTGAGCATTCCCTCCACGAAAGAGAATGGAGGGACATTTACAGACACTGTCAGATGAATTCTCAGAAAACCTTGGGGAGGAAATTGGAAAGCTCTGCCTGCCCCAGGCATGGCAGGCATACACGTTCCTGGCTAGTGAAGTGGTTTGCTCAGGAGATTTTGCAGAAAAGTTAGATGGAGCCCCATTTTAGAGATGAGGAAACCGAGATAGAGGATGCTTCGGATGACAGTACTTTGGCGCCTGTGCCACGAATAGCACCCGGATCACTCTGGACCACCTGCCTTTGATGTGGCGCGGCAGCTGCATACATTTTCCTGTGCAGGCACTTGGGTGGCCTGTGTTGCCTCCAAATTTGGACATCTGGCTGCTTCTCGGTGCCCCCACCTGAAACCCAATCCACCTCTTCCGAAGCCAGCAGATAGTGAATTGCTCAGTAAGAAAAAGGTCTGTGCAAAACAGAAGACTGGAAAGAAACCTCAGTGCCTCCAGGAACCTCATGTGAGCTCAGTTTGACTCTGCAGAAGCCAGCTCCTTGCTTTTAGAGGAGTGATTGTGGCTGGGCATCATCCAGACCTATGTGCAATTGTTGGTTGAAGGCGTCTCTCCCACTAGACGGAAGCGCTCAGAGAACTAGGCAGTGGAAGGTGCATGACTGGGAGGAATGAAGGATGGCCGTCCTGAGGCTGCACTCGAATGGAGGCTTATTTAACATGGAGCCTTGCGCAAAACACCCTGGAGCAGGCCCCTGTAGGGTTGAGATCCTCCCTGTGATCTGCTGCTTCCCTCTCCAGTGGTTTTTATCTTTGAACAGAGCAAATCCTGGCTCCACTCAGACCTGCCCCGTGAGAGTCGAATGCAGCCACTGCACCAGGTCGGGGGTGAGGAGCTTCTCGGCCATTCCGACAAGGCCTGGTCATCGAAAGGCATGATTTTCTTGCATTCTGGGCCTCGTGACTTCTTGAGACGGGAAAAATGAAGCGCTGTTCCGCGATTTTGTTCTCAATCTGAAGGACCGTTGCTTTGGAAAGTGGTCAGATTCTGACTTTGGTTGATTTTAGGATTGAAACCATGGCGATGGGAAAAGGGAAATGCATTTTAGGATTTCAGATATTGTCTAAAATTTGCACATGATTATATCCTGCAATCTTAATGGTTCAAGCATCTCTCGCTCAACCAAGAGCCCCTACTGGCCTAAATGATCAAAGCATTTCCAGGAATTATTCAAGAAAAAAAAAAATCTGCTCCCGTCACTCACCGGCTGAAACCCCCTCAGTGGCTCCCACTGCCCTCAGATGCAGTCACCCTCCTTACTGAGCTTAGTGAGGGCTGCACTAAGCGCTTTGCATTATTGTCTCATTGAAGTATCACAACAATCACGAAAGGAACTATCATTAAACCCACTGCATGGATGAGAAAACTGATCCTTAGAGAGGTCAGGGACTGGTTCAAGCTGACTGTGCTGTACAGTGTCAGAGTGGGGATGACCCCAAACTCACCAAGGCCATTCTTAGCACCCCCAATCTCCATGACCATCTCCTAACTCTCTCCGTCCCCCTCATCTAATTCCTACCCGTGGATGAAACTGTTTGTGTCTCACCTACTGCTCCAGTGAACCCCTCCTGCTTACCTCCCTGGGCCCCAGGCTGGCCCCCCTGGGTGCTCCTGGCAGCAAAGCCCATGTCTGATTAGGGAACTTGTTATTAGGGAGCTTCCTTGTTTGCTTTATCCACCTTCTCCAGACTGGGACCCCTGGAGACAGAGCCCTTAGCTCCCGAGGTCAGGTGGTCCCTTGCTGTGCCCAGCACAGAGCCTGGCACCTGGGAGGAGGGCAGTAAATCTGTGTGGAGCGGGTCGTTTCATTCTGCATTGGAGGATCATTTTCATGCTCCACAACCCACGGATATCAAAAAAATTAATATTAGCTTCCAGTAAAGTCTAGAGTGGTGCTTCTCACACTAGACTAGGCAACAGGACCACCCGGAGAGTCAGATAAAACTCGGAGGCGCTGGCTCCAGAGGCCCAGACAGGTGAGGCTGTGTGGCTGGTCCTGCCCCCGCCTCTGAGGGGCACCGCTCTGCAGCCAGCAGCCCACCCCTGAGTGCACCACTCAGCGACCAAAGGCACCTGGCTGGGCGATGACTGACAGTGAGGCAGCTCCAAAACTCCCTTCCACAGCATTTACAAAACAGACACGGTCAAAGTTTTCTATTTGGAGGAGTCATTTGCTGCAATGGGGGTTTTCCCTTCATTTTTGGAAATGCCATGAAATAAAATGTTAAATGTGACTCCAATATCCAAACCTGAGGCACAGACAACTCACCGCAGTTACACCTCAGAGAAAACATGGGGCTCCCCGGGAGAGGGGCCTCACTCAGCCTGGAGTTATGTTCTGACTTCTCAAAACATGAAACCATTTATATTGGCTCTGGCGCATTCAAAAAACAAAAAAAAATTCCCTTATGTCGCATGCACGCGCGCGTGCACACAAAGATCAGCTTTCGGTTCACAATGAGTGTGCCCCTGGGTCTTTTCTGTATTTCACTCACTGAGGCCTGGGGGACCAGGCCCAGGGGGACCGACGGGGTGCCGCCGTCTGTGCTCCCTGTCCCTGTTGGCCAGAGCTGGTGAATCACCCGGCCCCAGCAGCCTGCGTCCTTTCCCAATTACCGTAGCTGTCAGAGCTGACTAAAAAACCAGTAGCAGCTGGCAGGAAATGGGTAAGAAAACTGACCACAGAGAAACTGTAGGACTCTACACAGCAGCGGCAGATAGACTCGGGGACAGGAAGTGGAGCTGTTAGGACTCGGCCCTCGCCTATTCCCGGGCACCTCAGGGCCATCGAAGGGCGTGTGCACCTGAGATGCTGCTGTGCTCGCGTCACGCAGTGACCCCGCAGCAGGCACCAGCCACGGCCCCCGCAGGGAAAGAAGTAGTCAGGAGTGGCGGAGAAGCACCCCCAAAAGCCCAGGCCTTTGAGACTCCTGCAAAGGCAGTGCTTCTGCCAGTCCAGGGGTGATGGAATCGCAGCCGGCAGAGCCTGCGCTGTTGAGGTCAAATGACCTGCTGGCCGTGCATTGCCTCACCAGGCTCCCTGCAGCCAAAATGACCAGCTCTCAGGCAGGGAGAAGCCACCATACATTGAGAACAGTGCTGATGTCGAGGTGGGGAAGCGCTTCTCTACGGAGTTACCGGTCCAGCGTTTTCAATACTCCCACCGCGTTTCAGCCAATGCCGAGGGCGGGCCCTTCAGAATCCCTAGTGATGAGAAAGTAGCAGCCAGGTGGCATGCCAGATCCTTCCATGCATCGTCCCACTCCTGTTCACATACCCTAGGAGGCAGCTCAGACTATCCCCATTTTACAGATGTGCAAACGGAGGCTCGGGATTAAATAGGCCTGGCCCTGGGTTCCACCACCTATCCACCTATGTGGGGCAGAGCCCAGATTCAAAGTCTGACTGGGGTCTCTGCCCCGATGACCTCTGCTCACAGCGGGCCGCTAGGTGCTGAGATGGGAAGAGGAGAGAAGGGGTCAGAGGGAGAGGGGGAGTGAGCACAGCGGAGGAGACTTGCCTGGGCCCTGATCCTTCACCCAGAAAGAAAATGGGGTGGTCAGTGCTTAATCGCATCTTCCCAGTGGCCCAAGGTGGATGTCCGCCCAGGACACCACCCCAAGCAGCCCAGCAAGGGGGACCCACCCTCTCGGCACCAAGGCAGACCCAAGGTGCTTCCAGGGGCAGCCAGAGAAGGGTGGCTTCTGTGTGGCCTGCTCTGGGACAAGCTGCTGTGACAAGAAGCTGCAGCATCTGCTATTGAACTTGTGACCCGGGCCTTGGTCCCTAAGAGGGAGTAGGGCACAGCTGGGACAGAGGGTGAGGGTCCCCTTCCCATCTCTCAGAGGTGGCAGAATGCACCTGCTCCACGGAGCGTGCGCGGCCCCCTCTGCTGGCGCCCGGTCCAGCTCTAGGGTGAGCAAGACGGGAGTTCAGCTGGGCGTGACTCACCCCTGTTCCTGGAACTGTCTGAAGGCGGGGAGGATGCTGTGGGTAGGCTCTAACTGTATCATCTGGGCTGGGGCCGGTAGCAGATGGTCCTTATAAAAAAAAAAAAGTACTTCCATGTGGGCTTAAAATAGCGCAGCACTCACCATCAGCTGAATGGGGAAATGTACGAGCCAGTCTTTCACGTGGGAGTGGGCACTGCAGGCTGGAGGTTGGGACAGGGGGCCCAGACACCAGCCACAGCGGCCGAGCCCAGGAGGCGGAGAGGAGACGCCTCAGCACCCACTTCATGCCTGGCCTAGACCAGGCAGGTGGCAGACACGGGCCCAAGCAGGCCCTACAACGACGATGAAGATGACAATGAAGCCACAGAACCCTCCCGTTGCCGCAAGGGAGCCAGCTGGGAAACCGAGACGCCAGAACACCGGCCGTCCACCACCCTGCCAGTCTCTCAGTCAGTCCAGGAAAAGCCTTTCTTCGCCCTGGAACTCGGGAAGATGTGGCTACCTAACAGGTGGCGGAAACAACTTTTGGTCCCAAGTTAATCTCTCTCTCTCCCCAGGCCCTACAGGAATGCAAGCGTGAGGCCTGCAGCCTCTGGAGTCCGCCCCTCACCGATGTGTGTTCTGGGGCAGGTCACTTCCTCGTTCTGTGCCTCAGTTTCCTTATCTGTAAAATGGATGGAAAGCCCCATCTTCTCTAGGGCGAAGCCCAGCACCCGGAGGTGCTCTGTGAAGGGAGCCCACAGCCCTGCCTCGGTTCTCCCTGAGGCCTGAGACAGCCCTTGGCCCCTTCCTCCCTTTTTAATACTTCCCTTCATCTTTCTTTAAACCATGCTGCACTTTGACATGTAGAGGTGATCACTCTGAAAGTCGGGGTCTGGAGCGTCGCCTCTTGCTGCTGCTGTGTTGATGTGGAGGGAAGGGGGTGACAGGAGGGAAGCCGGGGCAGGGACAGCAGGTGGGGAGGCTCGCTCCGTCCAGCCCAGCAGCCAGGGCTCCCAGGCATGGCAGGCCACCTTCCCGCCCTCCTGCCGCCTGCCCTGCTGGGGCTCAGCAAATCGGAGCCCAGGTCGCCGTGGCCTTTGAGGGGTGGAGACCCTCCCAACTGCAGGGCAGGGTGAGGGAGCTCTAAGGGAGCCACGGGTCCTCAGTTACTCGCCCAAGGCAGAAGGTTTGTCAGAGGTGGAGGGTCTGCACTGAGCCCACCTTGGTGTTCTGTGTGGACAAGCGTGTGCTGTGCTGGTAAATGTCGAACAACCAGCTCCACTGGGGCCTGGGGAGGGGATTAAAAATAGCTCTGATCTGTAGCGGCTGCCAGTTTCGGCGGTATCAACACTCCCGCTGAAGCTGGTTTCATCCTTGCATGTGGAGTTGGGAAGAGACCACAAATGGGCTGCCATGAGCTCCAACACCCAGCACAGGGCTGGTGGATACGCGGTAACATGACCACCCTTCCCACACAGGCTGGCGTCCATCAGGGGCACAGACACGTGATAATGACCCAGGCTCAACTGAAAGGCGGCAGAGCAAAAGAGTCAGAGTTAAGACCCGGACCCTCGAGTTAGGCTCGGGTTAACTGTGTCTGATTCATCCCGGCTCTAGTTACCAGCTGTGTGGCCTTGGGCAAGTTGCATAACCACTTTGGGCCTCGTATGTAAAGCGAAGATGATAATAGCGTCTGTCCTTTCACATGGGTGTCTATTTTGCAGTAATGACCTGCAGTCACAAGCTATTCTTTTTAAGGGATGGAACTGAGGGACAACACATCTGTCAGGAGAATGCTGAAACCTCTCCCTCCCAAAATTAAGTGACGAAAAGTCTTCCCTCCACCCCGCAGCCTCCCCAGCTACTCCTTCACCTCTCTTCCCTCACAGGCGTCGTCTAAGGGTTTCCAGGCCGCCCCCACTTCCTCTCCTCCACCCACTCACCCCACGCTGCCAAGCGGCCTCTGCCCCACCACTTCTCCAAGGCGACTCTTGCCAATGTCACCAACAACCCCATTCTCTAAATCCAAGAGACATTTCTGTCATCCTCGGACTCTATGTCCCAGCAGCCTTAAGCCCTGCTGCCCAAGCAACTTTCGAAACAAGTGTGTCTCCAGTGTCTGTGACGGGTCCATCCCCTCTCCCTCCCCTCTGTCCGTTCTCTTTCTGTCTCTTTGACTGGGCCAGAGTCCTCTACCTGGCTGTTAAAACTTGAGTGCCTCAAGTCATAGGGGGAGCCATGTCTTCTCCTGCTGAACCCCCTCTCTAGGTTGGCCCCTGACTCCAGCGGCCTCTACTGCTATCTGCACCAGCCTCTCCCAGTGGTACCCCTAGCCCTGACCTCACCTCTGACCCCTGGGCAGCACTGCCAGAGGTCTATTCCACACCGCCCCCTCACACACATGATGGCTCAAAGGTCCCCAGGTTCACCGTGCCCGAAACTGTGCTCACCACCCGCTCCCAGGCCCGTGGTAATAACACCACTATCCGCCATTCATCTTCCCACCTTTCTCTCTGTTGCCCCCAGGTCTACCCCACCCCAAGTCCTGCCTCCCCCTCAAGGCCTGCACAGCCTTCCCTTTTTGTCTTCTGTCTTCATCCTAGTGCCCCCCCGTTCCGCACCCATCCAAATAAGAGCCATCTCTCTGGGTGCCAGGGCCGTGGCCCTTGGGCTGGGCCCCCTGCCCCCACACTTGCCCTCCCCTCTGTCTTCCACATCCTTCCAGGGCGACCTTCCCAAATCTGAGATGTGATCAGGTCACCCATGTGCCAAAAACTCCTGGGGTGCACACCAGGACCCCGGCGCAGCTTCTCAGGGCCTATGTGCCTGGCCTTGGCCTGTCTCTCCGGATTCCTCTCCCACCATCCCCCTGGCTGTCTGCAGTCTTCATATGGGCCACATCCTCCCTCCCAGGGTTTAGGGAATGTCATTGTCTCTGCCTGGAACGATCTTCATCTTATCCTCACCTCCACCCCACCCCTTCAACCCAGTGGTTCCGAGCTCAGGCACTCATGGCTTCCCCGAGGAAGCCCTCCTCCTTCCTCCATGTCCACTCCCCTCCCAGACACTGCTGCACTGTTCCCCCTCTGAACACCCTGGGCCCTGTCTTCACAGCAGTTCACAGGGCTGGTAACTGTTCACTTATTCGTGTGGCTAATTAACTAATGCTTACCTCTCCCACGAGACTCTTTATCCCCGAAGGTGTAACTGACTGGCATTTCTAGCGGTGGAATTCTTCACTGTGCGGTGCTGTCTATGAACGGCAGGAGGGTCCCCAGCCCCCACCCACTGGATGCCAGTGGCTCTCTCAGGCATCGTGACAAGCCTCAAAGGCACTCAGGCCTTCCCACAGCCCCAGGACGCTAGACCGCCCCAGGGAGCCCTGCCCCCCTAGGTGCAAAGAGCCGCAGGGACAGGAGCTATGTCTGGGTTTGCTCAACCCCAGTGCTTTAAGGTCCCAGCACAGAGTGGACACTCAGAAAATGCGTGTTAACTATGTGAATGGGCAGCTCCTACCTGCAAGCTTCTGCACAGCTGCTCTGACTGCCTTTGTGGGTGCTACAAGGATTTCGCCTTTGGGGGTCCAGGAAGCCATCATGCCTGTAAGCAGTGGTCCTCAGCCCCCTGGAGTGAGATCATGGCATGGCATCTGCCCAGAGCTCAATCAGGCAGGACCCAAAGCCAGCACCTCCCTCATCTCACCTGAATTTCAGCAGTTCAGGCACAGGTGATCAAATAGACTCTCCCTGGACCACATGGCCAGGGGCAGGTGCTGCTGGTTTCTCTCTCTGATGGTCAGGATCTCAGCTCTCCCTTCCTGCTGCCAACCTTCTACATAGGCCCACCCAGGGAGCTGGCTGCCATAGAAAATACAAACTCGGGAGCATGCGCCAGGCCATCAGCACAGAGCAGGCACCGCTGCAGGGAGGGTGTGTGCGGCCCGAGGTGCCAGCACCGAGCTCAGGTTCCTGCTTCAAAACCCTTTCCTGTGGCTTTCAGCTTTCCTCTTCCATTCACAGCGATCAGCCTCTTTTCCCATCAACCAAATTCCAACCACTTCAGGGAACCTTCAATAAACTGGCAAGAATGAACATTTGGCTCCATTCAACAAACATTCATGCACCAAACATTTACCAAGCACTCACTTTGCATTAAGGGAGCCACCCGAGAACCTGTCTTCACGTCCCCTTCATGGCTTTGTGCATCTTCTCGAGGCCTCCGAGTATGTCATTTCTGTTCACTCTATCCAGATTAACAAGATGGCTCTGCACTTCTTCTGTGCTTGGACAGTCCAGGCCCTCACAAGCAGCAAGCAGTATCTCCCCCTGGCCGTGGCCTCCGTGGGCTCACAGCTAATGACGTCTCTCTCATCATCTGCCCACTTTAACTCCACCCTCTCATTCTGCGTCAAGCACTCTGCCAAGCCTTCCTGGAGACCCTTCAGAGCTGGTGATATGGTTTGGATGTGTGTCCCCTCCAAATCTCATGTTGAAATGTGATCCCCAGTGCTGGAGGTGGGGCCTGGAGGAGGGTGTTTGTGTCACGGGGGCCCTCATGAGTGGCTTGGTACCCTTCCAGTGGTAATGAGTTACCGCAAGATCTGCCGGTTAGAGTCTAGGACCTTCCCCGCTCTCTTGTTCCCTGTCTCACCACGTGACGCATCTGCTCCCCTTCACCTTCTGCCATGAGAGGCAGCTTCCTGATGTTCTTGCCTAAAGCAGATATGCCAGCTCCATGCTTGTACAGCCAGCAGAACGCCGAACCAAATACACCTCTTTTCTTGTAAATTAATCAGCATCAGGTCTTCCCTTACAGCAATGCAAAATGGACTAACACAGTTGGGAAGAGAAGAGGTTACACATCTGAGACCCTCAGAGAACAAATTCAAGAGTTTTTAATGGAGAACCAGAGTGTACAGTGCCAAGGAGAGGCCAGCAGGTGCCGGGGCAGTAAGAAGTTACAGGCAGGATGGGCGCTCGGCTGGCCTTCAAGGGTAGACAATAGTAATCGTGGCGATGGGAGCTGATACTGACTGAGTGCTAACACGATGCCAAGCAATGTGCAGGGGCTATCTCACTTAATCTTCACAGTCACCCCATGACACAGGCGTTATTCTTATTCCCATTTTACAGGTGAAGGGACTGAGGCACATAGAACCAACTGATTTACTTAAGGTTGTGCAGCTTGTAAATGGCAGAGCCAGGATTTGCACACAGCCGTTTGGCTGCGGGGCCAGTGCTCTTCACCACCACCAGGAGAGTTTGGGTGTGTGGGCCATCTATAGCTGTGCAACAAACTTCCCCAAGTTCAGCAGCCTAACACAACACATGTAGATTACCTGTGGGCCAGGGACCTGGGACTGGCCAGCTGGTCCCCCCTGGCTCCAGGCATCTCACAAGCTGCAATCAAGCTGACAGCCTGTGGTCATCTCGGGGCCTGCTTGGGGTAGGATTTGGTTCCAAGCTCACTCACATAGCTGTTGGCTGGAGACCTCGATTCCTTACTTGGGGGCCTGTCCCGAGGCCAGTGACTTCCTTCAGGGTGAGTGACCAAGCAAAGGCATGAGTGACAGTGAGCAAGACATGTGGCCTCATCATGGAAGTGGCATATTGTCACCTTTGCTGTAGTCTGTGGTCTGTCCACGAGAAGCGAGTCCCGAGATCCAGCCCACGCTCCAGGGGTGGGCACCATGAGAGGCCGTGACAACAGCAGGAGGGGTCACCAGGCAGTCCTAGAGGCTGCCGGCCACGCGGGCCCGCGGAGAACCCCAGGTCACAGACACCACTGTCCTTAGTTTGATTCTTCACCCAGGAGCCTGACTGTGTTCCTTAGGTAATAATAATAGCCCCAAGGGGAGCTAAAACTTGATTCTCAGTCTAAGAGAGTTCTTCCTCCTGTTCCTCCCAGAATCCAAGTGCCAAATCAGACGAGCACGTCTTAAAGATCATCTGCGCGCTCGGCTATGTAAAGAAACACAAGCGTATTTGTATTTCGCTGGTGTCAGGCCAAAAACTTGGCACCATCCCTCACTCCTCCGCTCCCTCGCCATACGATTCTAGTCAGCCCCCAATTCCTCTAAAGCAGTGATTTTTTCATCTCTCCTTTTCTCTCCGACTGCCCACAGTGAAGAGAAACCCTAATGGTTCTGGCGTTTCCGTTGCCCCTTCAGTCACTCCCAGGTGTCATGATAAGGGCCCTGTCATACAGTCCTAATTGATGTTCAAAGACCATCTGTGGCTTCTACAGCCAAAAGGCAAGGCCCACACTTGAGTCTGGCCTGCAGGGCCATCAGCTTCACAGCCCGGCCCACTCCCCACACCACCCCCTGGCTCCAGTCCCCTGGTCCACATGCCTGGCAACTTCCCACTTCTAAGCCTTCATCTACCCCTTTCCTAACCCTCAAATGCTTTTCCCATTCTTCTTACCCAAATCCTCGTGGCCCTTCAAGGTCAAGTTCATGCCCTCCCTTCATTATGAATTTTTCCAGATGACTCCAACTCCTCAAGGCTGGACTTGGCAAGAGGCAGTGTGCGTTCAGCGGGATCAGTGAAATCGAAACACTTGTGACCACAAGCCAACTGCTCAGAAAATCATCTGGGTTTGCCTCCCCATACCTGCACCCTGCTCTTGTCTTCACTACCTGGTGACTCCGTCTGGGTCACCTGGACTTAGCTTTCCAGCCCTCCTGGGGAGCAGTTCTCAATTCCCTTCCCTTTAAACACCTGCTTCTGTGCAGCCCCATGTGACCACTTTCTCGCTCCCCCAAATCTCCTTCTCCCCGGATCTGTTCTCACTACCCCGCCACACCACCGTCAGGGGACAGCCCTCTCTAGACACCCACTGCACTCACTGTCTGGAAGATGACTCAGCGATCCCCTCAGACCCCTGTGTGGTTTTCGATCTTTCTATCTAGTTCCCAACGAGACTTTCAGCACTTTCTTGACAAGTCCAATTCATCTCTGAATCCAGAACAGGGTGGGGACAGAGGGCATACACATAATCCCAGGAAAGACAAAGGTGAAAATTGTCCACGGATATACCTTCCCGGGAAAAAAAAAAATGTACACTGAAGTGGCTTTACTCTATTTTCTTAACATTCAGAAATACAAAGCTATCTTTCCACCCACAATCCCAGACTATAAACTCAGCAGCACACGCACAGAGGGTGTAGAGAACAATGCGGGCGGGCACAGGGAGGGTGCAGCCGAGTCCCCCCTTTCCACACTCGGGGGTGAGACAGCGGGGCCTCAGATGCAGATGTGAGAAGCGGATGTGAAGCAGATCTGGGGGGGCCTCAGCAGCCTCACACAAGACCTCCTGACATCAGCATACACCCCGTCTTCCTGACAAGCTTCCCTTTTCCTGGTCCCATCAGAGGACACCCACGTTACTCACTGCACAGTTACAGTTGAACTTTCTATTCTGCCATTCTCTTTTCACACACTGTTCAGAAATACACGCTGCTGCCCATTTCATTTGCTTTTAAATAGCATGCCAAAGAGGAGACACGCCCAGTGGTCTCCGAGTCATGCCCCACGGGATCCAGGTCATTTGCCTAAAAGGCAGAAGTCAGACCTGGTGAAAGCTCACAGGTAATAACAGCCGGGGGGCCGCCCTTGCACCTGGCGTAGGCCTCACCAACCAGGTGCCTGTGCAGAGGTCTCTTAACTGTAAACTAAGGTAGGTTTTTCTGAAAAGCAGCCTCTCTCAGATTTTTTGGCCTCAGGACGACTTTGCCCTCTTAAAAATTATTCAGCATCCTCAGGAGTTTTGTTCATGTGAGTTTAGATTTGATGGCATTTGCTGTATTACAAATTAAAACAGAAAATTTTAAAATATGTATCAACTTGTATCGAAAATAACAATAACAAATTAATGACATGTAAACATAAATTTCATATCTTAAGAAAAATAACTACATTTTCTTTTTTCTTTTTTTGAGACAGAGTCTTGCTCTGTCACCCAGGCTGGAATGGCAGTGGCCCAATGTCAGCTCACTGCAACCTCTGCCTCGCGGTTTCAAGCGATTCTCCTGCCTCAGCCTCTCCAGTAGCTGGGGTTACAGACACCCACAACCATGCCCAGCTAATTTTTGTGTTTTTAGTAAAGACAGGGTTTCATCATGTTGGCCAGGCTGGTCTCGAACTACTGACCTCAAGTGATCCGTCTGCCTCAGCCTCCCAAAGTGCTGGGATTACAAGCATGAGCCACCGTGCCCCAGCCACTACATTTTTCAAAACAAAAATATCAGTGAGAAGAATGGCAATAATTCACACCTGTTCGAAGCTCCTCAGTGTCTGACTTAGAAAACAGCCAGGTTGTCAGATCTGCTTCTGCCCTCAGCCTGGGCCATTAGATCACTTTAGCTGAGGCATGTGAAGAAAATTCAGCTTGAAACAAATATGTAGCTAGAAAAGAGAGACACTTTTGTAACAGACTTTTCAGACAATTGTGGCTATTCCTCTTCCATACTATACCCAAATTCAAATTATGATAGTTTCTCATAGGTTAGCTGCACTGTTGAATGAGAACCCATCTCACCTATATTTTTACATGACTACATTAAAATCTATTAGCTATCCTGCACTTTGAATAGCTCATTTGTTTACCCACTCATGATTTTGCAACAAATGTATTGGTCATTTGGCAAATATTGATTCACTGACGTGTGCAGATCTATCAAACGTTGACACATTTCATTACACAGCCAGTGCATTAATATGACCATAAACTCCATCAGAAAAGTCCGGAGGCATTAGGAAGCTATCAAGCTCACAGCAATGGATACAAGTTTTCTAAAATTCTAATTTTCACACGAAAGCTTTAATTGTATGGCAACAGATACTATCAGTTATTTTTCCTGAAGTCACAGGCTTACTTCATTTATTTTCAAGAAAATGTCTGCCAAATACCCAAGTCTGGTTAACCTAGTTTAGGTTAGAGAAGTCCCTCTCAGTTCTAAAAGGCCAGCCTCTTACAGAAAGTTCTGAGGGTCTTAAAGTTCAGGCAAAGCAGAAAAGAGATCTCCAGGGAGATATTCCCTGCAAGCAGCTCCCAACAGCCCGGGGAATGACGATTAAATTGAACCTCATTTTCCGAGGGCATTGGTAAGAGGTCAGCCTACTCCACAGCTGACCTCTAAATCCCAAACCCAGCATCTAGTGTAGAAATTATGAAAATGGCCAATACATTCTTCTGGCAGTTGGTGCAGTGCTCAGTGCATGAAGGTTGAAGTAACCAAGCAGTGTGGGGCACCAGCCAAGACGCTGTTTCTACCTGGGGGCTGTCTCACCGTGCAGGAGGTGCATTTGCTCCACGGTTTATTGTCAGCATCATACACACAGGTAACCAAAGCCCTTGTCAACGGCCACAGGCAACCATCATTAGTGAGCAAAATGTAACCAACGAAGGCTGGGGTGTGAAGAATCCAGCCAGCCTGACAGGCAGGGCACCATGCTGTGGTCAGGAGACCTGGGTTCCAGGGCCAGCCCTGCCTCGAACATGCTGGGGACCATGGTCAAGCCACTTAATGTCTTTGCATGGGCTTCTTTGCCCCATAAATGGTCAGGGGTGAGGTAGATGAACTCAACAGGTGCTGAAATTCTCCTCTAAGAAGTAGAGATATAATTACAAGATGTCAGCACATAATATCATGTGTATCCACCCTAAAAACTCCATGAACTCCCAATGGACGCATTAAAAAAATCATTGCTTACAGGTAATATTACTTTCTAACCAAAGTTTTATTTTAGAAATTTTAAAATATTGTCATAACTAAGAGAAAAATCTGTAGGATAGCGGGTGATGCTGGAGCAGGGTTAAACAAATAGACCACGGGGATATGTTAGCGTCTAGAAACGGATCCATTATAAACGGAAATTTAATATGTGATAAGGGAGGCTGAAGCAGCTTTAAAACATATCCACAAATTATTTGACATCTCTCCCATTGAGAAGTGAGGTTTATGTCCCCTCTGTTTGAATCTGGGTGGACACGTGACTGTCCACCAATGGAAGTGACATGTCAACCAATGGAAGTGACATGTCTGACTTCCAAGGTGAGGTCACAAAAGGCCATGCAGGTTCTTCCCTGTTCTGCTGCAACACTGGCTCTTGGTGTCCTGAGCTTTCATGAACAATTCAGACCACCCTGAGGCCTCCATACTGTGAGGAAGCCCAAGCCATATAGACGCCAAGTTAAGCACTCCAAGGACTGTTCCCAGCTGAGCCCAACTTTTGAGTCATCCCAGCCCAGGTACCCAAACATGTCAGTGAAAAGCCCCTAGATGATCCCAGTTCCCCACTGTTCACACCACCCCAGCCACTCAAGTCTTCCCAGCTGAGGCCCCGGACATGGTAGAGCAGAGCCAGACAATCCCCATTCTGCCTAAATTCCCAGACTTCAGAGTTCACGAGCAGAATCAAGTTGTGATTGTTCTACGCCACTAAGTCTAAAGGTATATGTTCTGCAGCAATAGATAACCAGAACAGTAGATGTTTCTAATCACTGAAAAAATACCAACCTTTCAAAAAATGATAGAAAGACTTAGAAATTATTTTTAAAATAATTTAAATTATAATAAATATTATACAATATATAAACATTATAAAGTATAAAATATTATTGTAAATATTTTAAATTATAATTTAAAATATTTAAAAATAAATTTTAAATGGATTCATAAACATTTTATTATAAAATTATTGAAATAAATATATAAGAAGCATTTTTAAATCTAGGGATGGAAAAGTGTTTCATAAATGTTACTCCCCCTTCACCAGCAAAAAAAAAAAAAAAACAACAAACAAACAAACAAAAAAAACAGATGAAATAAGAAAAGGATTGACAAGTTTGGTCACATAAATATAAAATGTTATGACCAAAGGCACCATAAACAAAATTTAAAGCTAACTTGCGGAAAGGCAGAAAGCATACGCAGCATGCATAACATCTACAGTATGGAAGAGCACCGACGCATTCTAAAGGATCAACAATTCAAAAGAAAATAAAGGAATGAATACGAGCAGATAATTCACAGAGAAGATATATAAATAAAACAGTAATCATATAAAAAAAGATGTCAAACTTTATTAGCAATGAAGCACATTCATATCAAAAAAAATTCAAAAAACCCAAAAATATATTTTACCCATTATATTGCTGAAAAGTTATACTGATAAGAACATATAAAAGATGTACTATTATATGATTGATAGGAGTGTAAATTGTGGTAGTCTTTTCACAGACAACATTAAATCTATCAAAATTTTAATTTTCACACTTTTCTACCTCGTGAGAAATTTCCAGTTGTCTATGTCATGGAAATATCCCCATATGCCCATATGTGCAGAAAAATGTAGGTAAAACGATGGTAACTGCCGCCATGTAAAAGCAACCGACTGAAATAAACCTGAATACTCATCAATAAGTGATTGTCCAAATAAACTTCGAGCAGACATATTATAGATTACTGTGCATCATTTTAAAATAATGAGGCAAATGTACACATATATATATAGAGGTTAAGAAAAATGCCTGGGAGAGACACCCTGAATTGTTCATAGGGATTGTTTATGGGAGAAAGCAGGTCAGGCGATCATAATTAGAGGAAGCATTTCCCCCTTGGCTCTATGCTCTTCTGCATTTCTTCATTTATATGTGTGAGAGCATGTTCATGAATTATCTGTGTAAGTGTTATCAGTTACAGACTTTTAAGTTTAGGCACAAGAACCTTTAAGTCTTCTTTGTGAGTCCATGATCCATAATCCTGGGTCCTCTGGAGCCCAAACCCACCCCACCTTGCCAGCAGCCTAGTTCCTCTGTACTTCATGAAGCTAAGCTTCGGGCCCCTCACCGACCTAGGCCTTTTCTAAATAGATATTCATTTGATACCTAATTTTGTATTTAAAATCTCATATTTTCATGTTAAAAAATGAGCCTAAAAGTACGTCAGTTCCAGGACCTGTGAATTTGCACCCCAAAATCGCTCATGCTGGTGTCATAGCCCCTTTCTAGAGCAGAACAGCAAAATCTCCAGCTAAGGCCTTTTGTAGTGCCTTCCTACAGACTGAGCAGCATATGAGATGCTAGGAGAAAATAAAAAGGGGGGGAGGGGCGGGGAAAATAAAAAGGGGTGGGGGGAGGGGTGGGGAAAATAAAAAGGGGTAGGGGGAGGGGCGAGGAAAATAAAAAGGTGTGGGGGGCGGGGAAAATGAAAAGGGGTGGGGGAGGGGCGGGGAAAATAAAAAGGGGTGGGGGGAGGGGTGGGGAAAATAAAAAGGGGTGGGGGAGGGGTGGGGAAAATAAAAAGGGGTGGGGGAGGGGCAGGGAAATAAAAAGGGGTGGGGGGAGGGGCGGGGAAAATAAAAAGGGGTGGGGGGAGGGGCAGGGAAAATAAAAAGAGGTGGGGAAAATAAAAAGGGGGGGGGGGGGAAAATAAAAAGGGGTGGTGGGGGAGAGGCGGGGAAAAAAAACCAATCCCCAGAAAAGGAAGAGCTACCAATAAATAGACATGAATTCAATGAAACCCCAAAGAGTCCTTCACGGAGTGCTGAGAAGCTGGAACAATTGTACAGGAAACACCATTTACCTGGGACCCAGACTGTCCACAGATAAATGTGAAATATGAAGAAAGTAAAGGCAGCCCCTCTGAAATTAGCATAAACAAGTAGAAACTCTATTGTTTAGAATGGGAAAAGGACACCCATGGAAACCCATAGGAATCCAGAAGAAAATCAGATCTGTCTGAGGAATGAATTGTAATTCCCCAGTCTCAGTGGCAGGCCCACCTCACTACAGAGATAGGAGATAAGTGCACCAGTGCCTGAAGTTAGTAAGCATTCAAACCAAATCACCTGCTTCCAGGCTCTGATTCCACACTCACTAGGCAGCCGAAGAGGTCTGCCAGGTACACTTCCCCAAACAGAATAGGAAAACCAGGGGACTCAGCGCTCCAAACCCTCTGACAGATGGATTTCTCCTTATAAAGAAGAGTGACAACGGCAAGATACCCGAATAAGAGGTCCCAGCCCTTGTCTCTTCACAGACACATGGATTTAACAAGCATCCATGGATAAAAATATTTTTAAGAGAGTTCCAGAATCCAGTTGAAAGTTTCCAGCTCCCTGGTGAGGCACAAAATACAAGAACAGTCCCCATGGAAAGGGTAAGAAGAGTAGTTTCACTTCACCCACATCACCCCTTCCCCAAGCTGGCACAGCTAAGCACTGAGAGATGCTCTTGGCCTACAATTTTTCCCATGAGGGAAAGAGAGAGCAAAGTGAGCATCCAGCTTCCCCAGCCTTTCAGGGCACATCCCAGGAGGCCCACTTCTCTTCTCTAGCACCTTGCCCAAAACATTGAGGAAATTGGCATGGCTTGATTGCCTGGGGTCAACTAAGAATAAACAAAAGGGGCTGGTGCTCACAGCAACTGGCATGCATATACCAACAACCAGCCCAAAGACCCCACAAGCTGGCCTGCCAGCTGTCCCAGCTGTGGACCCCTCCACACACCAGCCAGCCTATCTGTAGATCACACCAGCCAACTGGCCTACCCACAGACCCCAGAAGTCAGCCCACATGCACCTCTGCAGTCACTACCTCACAAGCCCCTACAGATGACACCCCATACCCCCTTGCAGGCAAAACACAGATCTTAGCACCTGGAGTGGATCTCAGCAGCCAGCTCAACTCTGCAGGATTGGAAGAGCATCAAGGGCAGACTAAACTAAGTAAAAGAAAGAATCAGCAAACTCAAAGACAGGTCATTTTAAGTTAACCAATCGGAGGAGAAAACAAACAGAAGAATTCAAAAGAGTGAAGAAAGCCAGCCTGTGGGACTTACTGGACGCCCTCAAGCAGGAAATTCTCACATACATATTTATAAAGCCCAAAGGGTGCCAAATACGTTGACCCTAAAGAGGTCTGTACTGACACACATTATACAGATGCTCCTCAACTTATGATGGGCTTATGTCCCAGGAACCCCGTGGTAAGTTGAAAATATGATAAGTCAAAACTGCAGGGTATTGAGCGCCTAGCTGGGAGCCACAGCTTGTTGCCACTGCCCAGCATCAGGAGTGTGTATCCCACCACATATCACTAGCCCAGGAAAAAATCAAATTTCAAAATTTGAAGTATGGTTTCTACTAAATGCATAGCATATTGCTTTTGCACCATCTAAAGTTAAAATTGTATAAGTAAAACCATTATAAGTCAGGGACTATCTGTATGTAAATTGTCAAAAGTCAAAGATAAAGAGAATTTTGAAAACAGTAAGAGAAAACCGACGCTTCACATACAGGTCAACCTCTGTAAGACTGTCAGCAGACTTTCAGCAGAAACTGTGGGCTAGGAGAGAAAGTGGGATGACATTTTCAAAGTGCTGAAAGTAAAACAAAAACAAACAAACAAAAAAACTGTCCTTTAAAAATGAAGGCAAGATAAAGGCTTTCCCAAACAAAACTGAGCGTTTGTCACTACTAGACCTGCCTTACAGTAAATCCTACAGACAGTTCTTCAAATTGAAATGAAAGGACACTAAATAGCAACACAAAAGCTTATGGAAGTATAAATCTCACTGGTAAAGGTAAATAAATACAGAAATACAGAATAACGCAATACTATAATTGTGGTGCTTAACCTTTTTTTTTTTTTTTTTTGAGACAGAGTCTCACTCTGTCACTCAAGCTGGAGTGCAGGGGCACACTCTCCGCTCACTCCAACCTCTGCCTCCCGGGTTCAAGCGATTCTTCTGCCTCAGCTTTCCAAATAGCTGGGACTACAGGCGTGTGCCACCACACCCAGCTCATTTTTGTATTTTTAATAGAGACAGGGTTTCACCATGTTGGCCAGGCTGGTCTCTAACTCCTGACCTCATGAGCCGCCCGCCTTGGCCTCCCAAAGTGCTGGGATTATAGGCATGAGCCACCATGCCTGGCCTGCTTAATCATTTTTAATCCAAGTCTAAAAGTTAACAGACAAAAGTCCAAAGAATAGCTATACCCATAAACATTTATTAATGAATGCACAATATAAATTAAATTTTGACATCAATAACATAAAGTGAAGGAGGGGAGCAGTAAAAGTGTACCGCATTTGTATGTAATTGAAGTTGTTATCAGCTTAAAACAGACTATTATAACTATAAAAAATTTTATGCAAACCTCATGATAACCACAAGAAAACAACCTATGGTAGATACAAAAAGATAATATAATCACCGAGTATATCATGACCAAAAAAATCATCAAATCACCAGGATATACAAGAGAGGAAGAAAGAATCAAAAATACTACAAAACAGAAAACAATTTTTAAAATGGTCATAGTAAGTACTTCGCTATAAATAATTACTTTAATATAAATGGATTAAATTCTCTAATCAGAAGATACAGCCTGGATATATATATAAAAAACAAGATCCAACTATATGCTATCTATAGGAGATTCACTTTAGATTTAAGGACATACAGAAGCTGAAAGTGAAGGGATGGAAAAAAGACATTCCATGTAAATGGTAAGCAAAAGAAAGCAGGGTAGCTATAATTATATCACACAAAATGGACATTAAGTCAAAAACTGTCATAAGGGACAGAGAAGGTCATTACATAATGATAAAAGGGTCAATTCAACAAGAAGATATAGCAATTATAAATGTATATGTACCCAACATCATAGCAGCTAAACTTATAAAGTAAACATGTACAATATTTTTTTCAAGACAAAGTCTCACTATTGTCGCCCAGGCTGGAGTGCAATGGTGCGATCTTGGCTCACTGCAACCTCTACCTCCCTGGTTCAAGTGATGCTCCTGCCTCAGCCTCCCAAGTAGCTGGGATTAAAGGCGCCTGCCACCACACCCGGCTAATTTTTGTATTTTTAGTAGAGACGAGGTTTCACCGTGTTGGCCAGGCTGGTCTTAAGACAGAAACAGAAAACAATACAATAATAGCATAACTCAATACTGTCAATAATAGATGGGTCATTCAGACAGAAAATCAATGAGGAAACAACAGACTTAAACAACACTACAGACCAAGAGAAATAGAGCAAGACTTAAAATTAGACAAGTGGGATTATGTCAAACTGAAAGGCTTCTGCACCACAAAGGAAGCCACAACCAAGATGAAAAAGCAACCCAAAAAACGGGAGAAAATATTTGCAAACCATATATTTGATAATGGGGGTTAATATCTAAAACATATAAGGAACTCCCACAGCTCAATAGCAAAATAAATAAATAATCCAATTTAAAAATAGGCAACTTATCTGAGTAGACATTTCTCCAAAGACGATATACAAATGACCAACAGGTATATGAAAGAGTGCCCACCATCACCAACAATCAGGGAAATGCGAAGCTACAGTGAGATGTCACCTCACACCTGTTAAGATGGTTATTACAAAAACAAAAAAAAGTTGTATTGGCAAGGATATGGAAAGGAGAGAACCCTCGTTACTGTAGGCAGGAAGGCAAATTGGTGTAGCCTCTATGGAAAACAGTATGGTCGTTCCTCAAAAAGTTAAAAATAGAAATACCACAGGATCCAGTTATCCCACTTGTGGATATACATTCAAAGGATTTGAACTCAGGGTCTTAAAGAGATATGTGTACTCCCATGTTCACTATAGCATTATTCATGATGGCAGGGATATGGAAACAACCTCAGTGCCCACAGATGGATGAGTGGATAAAGCAGAGGTGATAGACACACACGTGCACAGCAGGGAATGTTATTCGTCCTTACAAAGGAAGGAAATCCTATCATTTGGGACAATATGGATGAACCTGAAGGATATTATGCTAAGTTCAATAAGCCAGAAATGAAGCAGAGAGTGCGACTGTGGTTACCAGGGGCTGGAAGGAGAGGGAAATGGGGAGATGTTGGCCAAAGCATGCAAAGCTTCAGTTATGCAGAATGAGTAAGTTCTAGAGATCTGATGTACAGCATGGGAACTAGAGTTAATGTATTGTATACGTGAGATTTGCTAAGATAGTAAGGAGACCCTAAGTTGTCTCCATACACACACAAAAGTTAACTATATAAGGGGATGGATAAGTACATTAGATTGTGGTATAACCCTTGCACAATGTATACATGCATCAAACATCATGTTGTACACCTTAAATTTATACAATATTTATTTGTCAATGATATCTCAGTAAGCGGAAAAAATCTATGAATGAAATAGTTCAACTCATAGAAGCAGAAAGTAGCATGGTGGTTGCCAGGGACTGGGGGGACAGGGAAACAGGGAGGGGTTGGTCAAAGGGCACCAAGTTTCAGTTATGTGTGGCGGATAAGACCTAGAGGTCTACTGTACAGTCTAGTGCCTGTCATTATCAATATCGTTCAGTATTGCATATTGTTTAGTATTGCATTATCAATATTGTTCAGTACTGTCTACTTAAATGTTCACTAAAAATATAGATCTATGTTAAGTGTTCTTGTCATAAAATTTTTTTTTTCCCGAGATGGAGTCTTGCACTGTTGCCCAGGCTGGAGTGTAGTGGTACTATCTCGGCTCACTGCAAGCTCCCCCTCCCGGGTTCACGCCATTCTCCTGCCTCAGACTCCCGAGTAGCTGGGACTACAGGTGCCCGCCACCACGCCCGGCTAATTTTTTATACTTTTAGTAGAGATGGGGTTTCACCGTGTTAGCCAGGATGGTCTCGATCTCCTGACCTCGTGATCCGCCCGCCTCGGCCTCCCAAAGTGCTGGGATTGCAGGCGTGAGCCACACCGCGCCCAGCCTTGTCACAAAAAATATTTAAGGTGATACAATAAATAAAGAAGGGAGGAGAACACTCTTGGAGACAGTGGAAATGTTGACAGTGTCGATTGTGGTTATGGTTTGATAGAGGTATGCCTAGCTCCAAACTCATCGAGTTGTATACATTAAATATGGACAGTCTTCATATGTCAGTCAGGCCTCAATAAAATGGTAGAATACTAATAGTAATAATTAGCTGACATCTGGCATATACATCAGTACTATGCACAGGGTCAATGGGAGTCTGCTCCAGAGAGTGGGATTTGGGATTTGGCTGAGCCTGCATAGCCAGTCCAGCCCCTGGACTAGAGAAATTTGCCTGATGGCCCCATGCAGCTGGCTGTGTGATCATTCCCACCATTGTCATCCAAACCAAGTCTGTCTGAGCTGAGTTGTGTGCTGGGTGACATGCCTCCCAAACCTGTTGGAGGGGGCTGCTGAGTCTAGATCTATGGGTTAGAAATTGCTGACACATCATCGTATGGTCCATCTGGCACGTCTGTGACTGCAGTGTGACAAGGCAGCCCGAATCTGAGGCCAACACTTATTCGTCAGCATGTGAGTGCCCAGGCTAGAACCTAGGTCCTAACAGATATCCAGTGGACAGTGGTTCCTGTTCCTTCCCTCTGCCTGGTGGGGACACTCACAGGGGAAGACTCAAGGCTGCCCCTCGAAGGCACCAGCATGCACCCTACAATTCTGCTTCAAGGAGTCCTGAATGCTGGGCAGGAAATGGCATTGCTGGGGTGGGGCCATCTTCAGGGAGGGCCTCCACCCTCCAGGGGTGGGTCTTTGCATCTGTGACCAGGAAATCAGTGGCTAGGAGGACACCTGTGCTAGGGAATAGGTAGAACCACAGTGGGAGACAAGCCCTGGAAGGCGAGCTCAGTGCTGGCGCCGGAGAAGAAAGCATCACAGGACAATGGCAGGAACAACCCATGGCTTGGTCCAGGTTAAAAACCATCAGGCTTCACGACCAGCTCACGGACAGCAAGCGAAGTGGCCATTCACTGGTGCACCAGGAAATTTGTGGCCTGTCACTTGGTTCTCTCTGTTCTCAGAAGCAGGGGCACCTTTTTTCACATTTAAGACAGAAGAGACACAGAAAAATCACAGCAAAGACACAGAGCCTGGAAAATGCCAGGACAAAGACCAGCATGTGCTCAGGATGAAGCACGGGCGGGTGGGGCCTGAGCCGACAGGGAGAGCTGGGCACGCATTTCCCTAGAACGAAGCCTCTGCCTACACTAAGATATCTCCTATTACAACTGTCCAGTTCAAAAGGCAGAGGTGCACAGCAAAACCAGTCATTGCACTACTGCTCTACTCACAGTAGAGACAATTTGGAAGCAACCTAAAGGAGCACCGAAGACACCCACTGAACAAAATGTGGGATCCATACATAGGATGAAATTACAGGCAGCCATAAATGATGTTACATCCGAAGGTTTGAGAAGAAAACTATTTCTAAGATGTTGTTAAATAGAAAAGAAATGTTTTCAAAGCTGTTCATGAACTATGATCCCATTTGGACCAAAGGAAATAAAAGGTAGAAACGTGTGTCTACACATAGAGCAAAGAATGGCAGTTAATATAACAAAACATGAATGGCGTTTCATCTGAGTGCTGGCATAATGGGTTGTTCTATCTTCTCTTTTTTGTGTGCATTTCCCACATTGTATGCTGAAAACATGTATCAATTTTATGTTCTGGAACAAAATAAATGTTTTTGTTTCCTCCTTCAAATCCCATGGAATGGAATCCTAGTTAGAGCTTTCAAATCTTTTGCATTAAGTCACCCCCTGGGTGAACTGAGGCAGCCCAAACAGGTACAATTTATCTCCGCTTTATGGCTGGGGAAGGCGGGGTGCAGGCTGAGACCATGCCCTGCCCAGAACAGACGGGCACTCTGTGGCTCTCCAGGGCTCGCTCTCCACTGGTGCACCCAAGTGCAGATGGGCGGGAAGCAGAGGAGGGTGCAGAATCCACGGCGAGAAGAGCTCCTCTGGCCCGGCTTCCCGTGTGCTCTCGTCCGTGTCCTCTCGTCCGTGTCCTCCCTAGACAGGGCTGAGGATCCACAGCTCAGGTGCCCGTCTGGCTCCCTGCCCGGCTCTGGGGTTCAGCTTGTGTCTAGTCACATGGCTGTTGCACCGGAGGTTGCCAGGTGCTGCAGCAGAGCTTCCAGGGGGCTCCTGCAGACGATGGCTCTTTCCAGCAGGTTCTGGGCACATCCTCCTCTGCTCCTACTCCTGGCTCTCCTATCTCAGTCCAGTAAGGCTTACATCCCTGGGGTTCATCCGCGGGCCATGCTGGGTCTCTGGGCAGTGGCTCCAGGCGAAGATGGGCCAGCCTGGTTAGAGAGCAGGGCCTGGGAATCTGATCCTGGCCAGAGCTGACTGGGGCCCAGGAACCCACCAGGAGAAGTCTGGGACGAGAAAGGCGCCCGGCAGATGCACAGGAGGGCTCTAGCCCAGAACTCGGGATGCAGGCACTTCACTGAGGGCCTTCCCCTCTGGCTAGGATTGGAAGCCCTCTGGGGGGATTGCAGGGAACCACCTCCCCACCCTGACCCAGGCCCAGAAGAGATAGCAAACTCCCAGGACTTTGGGGAACCAGCAGAACCCAGGCAGTTAGCTGGGACCTGGTCAGTCTTGGCATGCAGGGCTGAGGACTGGTGCCCATCCATCACCTTTTGCCCTGACAGAGTCCTCCAGCTCCCTGCCTGTCCTCTCCCTCCCATGCTGCCCTCACCTGCTAACCACGATGGGCCTGGCTGACCACATCCCATTCCCAGAAGAAAAATCTCCAGTGGGAGAGAGTTCAGACTCCTCAACCCCACACTGAGGATGCTCCATGATCCCCAGCCGAGTTTTCCAGACTCATCCACTACACCCCAGCTATACGTTCATAGCAGCTTAAGCCTCTCCACAATCAGCCTATGTCCGTCTGTCTCTCCCACCTTGACTTCTGAAGGGCAGAGCCCAGGTCTTATTCATCTTCATATCCTGCCACGCCACCTTGGTCCCCCGCCCCAGCACTTGACCTTCAATGTACCCAGGAGGCACTCACTGAAGACTTGTTCTATGGAAAGAATAAAGTTGTGGCCAACTACAGATTCTACTCCTAACCCTGCAAAATTGCGGTGCTGTTTGCTACAAAGAAATTCGCGGGCTAGTGAAATGTTCCCGGAGGATCTTAGACCATCGAATTCTTCAAGGCTCTTTTTTAATCTCCTTCAATTCTTGAAAAGACTTTGACCCTTTGACCATGTTCTGTGCACGGAGTCTGCTCTGAATCCACGCAAAGGCTTCCCCATCCTGCTCAATCTCCCAAGGCACAAAATAAAACCAGCTTCGGAAAATATAAACCCAGAGGAAGGTGATCCCTCACCAAAATTTCCTGGGAGGAAGCTCACCTTCCGTGACCATAAATTGTTGGTGAGCCATCTCACCTATTGTGCGGTGCTCTGCAAACAGACACCTGTTGCCATAGCAACCCTCACATCTGTCGCTACCTTAGAAGAGAACACCTTTTAAAAGAAATCTACTTAGCAACATGGCACATTAACTTTTGCACCTTCTTACAGACCTCAGAAATCTAGGCCTGAGTACGCTAAGGTGAATGGTGCCTCTGTGAACAATCTAGAAGACACTGCTTCAGCCAACAGCGATCCCTTCCTCCACCTGCCCCCACCTGTCTCTGGGTATGAGTCAAGGGCTGGCACTGCACACAGGGCAGTTACACAAGCCAATTGTTATAAAAATAACAGCTACGGTTCAGGGTGTTTTGCTCACAGAATTTCACTTAGTCCTCGGGACAGTCTGTGCAGCAATCAGTGTCCCTGCGTCGGTGATGAGGGGCCAAGCCCCAAAGCTCCAGCTTTCTCCAGTGCAGCCTTTTGCCTGTCATGAGGGCGCAGCCACACCTGGCTCAGGGCAGGCCCTCCACACGCTGTGGATCTGCTTGTGTTCCCAGCAACCCAGAAGGAAAGATTTTTTATTATTATTATCCCTGTTTTACAGAGGAGAAAGCAATCTTGGAGGAGTGACATATTTCCCCGAGATGCCTCCAGAAGTCAGCGGAGGCACAGAGGCTCACACTCCCAGCTCACATTTCACCAGTGGCTTCCAGGCTGCCTCCCATAAGCCTGAGAAGAGGCTTCCCCGTGCGGCTTAGGAATAAATTCCAATCTCGCAGAGCAGCCCTGTGGCCAGGCTGTCAACTCTTCTGGAATTCTCCATGGAAATATTTCTGCATATTGCAGGGGATGAAGACCAGGGAAGCAGGTAGCAGACGTGCATGTGCAGGAATCACCTGCTGGATTTGGTGAAAATGCAGATTTGACTCATGGGTCTGGGTGGGGCCTGAGCATCTGCATTCTAACCAGCTGCCGGGTGATACCGATGCTCTGCTCCTCGGCTGCACTTTGAAGAAAAGGGACACGGCGCCTCTGTACGGAAGAACAGGTACATCAGGTACAAAGATGTGATGCTGTCCCCAGGACAACCCAGGACTGTTGTGGGCTGTGTGTTAAGACCTGCCATTGCTAAGGAAGCTCTGGGAGGGGAAAGGAGGCTGCCGGCCCCAACCTTCCGTGGACTGACTTCTGCACCTGCGGCCCTCCTGGCCTCTGGGCTCACTGTTGGTAGTGGATGTGTCTTCTCCATTTCTGATTGCCCAGTGCTTGGCCTGGTGCCTGGAATATGCTAGATGCCCAATAATACAGACTGAATAACAGCAAAAAGGGAGGGAGGGAGGGAGGAAGTAGGTGGATAGGTTTGATAGAAAAATGAACACTCACATCAAGGAAGATGCTGAGGTGTGATCTGTGTCGGTAACATTATATAAGGCTTGCACTTGCCTATGATGGACACGAAATGGGTACTCTATGCCAAATGATTAATTAACAGAAAGAACAGGCTCACTCATATGGCTTTATGCATTTCTGTAGCTCCACAGGGTTGAGACCCCTACCTTGCCTATGGCAGTCTTCTAGAACCAGAGAAACCTCTGGATATTTGAAAGACATAACGGGCTGTGTTGGTTAATTTTATGTGTCAACTTGGCTGAGTCACCATGCCCAGATATTTGGTCAAACATTATTCTGGATGTTTCTGTGATGGTATCTTTGACTGAGATTGATATTTAAATCAGTGGACTTTGAGTAAAGCAGGTGACCCTCCATCGTGTGTGTGGGTCTCACCCAATCAGGTTAAGGCCCGAAGAGGCTAAAGAGTGACCTTCCCTGGGCAAGAAGGAATCCTGCCAGGCCTCTAACTTTCCCAATCTGCATCCTGCTGGCCAGCCTGCAGATTTTGGACTCGACAGCCTCCTTAATTGTGTAAGCCAAATCCTTAAAATAAATCTCTCTATATACACACACATGTTGTTGGTTCTGTTCTCTGGAGAACCCTGGCTAATATAGGGCAAGAAGGTGCTACACTCTGCAGCAGACAATACACTGCTCATCCCACAGGACACTAACGTGTAACACGTGGCCTTCAACAGAGACTGCGGAGTCACAGTACATCTCTAACCCAGGGGAAGAGGCCGCTGTGCCTTCAAACGGTGGCTGTCACACTCCAGTGTCAGCAGAGGTGCTATTAACAGGGCGCCCACGAGGAACCCTTCCCGGGATCCCAATTCAGAAAGTCCACAGGATCATATTTCACCCTGCACACCCAGTCCCAGATGAGTCCAGCGTCCGGGACCCTCAGATCACATTTTGAGGGTGAAAGGGACAGAGAAGGAGGGAGGTCAAAAGGGAGACAGAGAGGAGGCCGGTGGGGAGGGAGGAAGGAAAGAAGGGAAGGAGAAGGGCAGGGAGGAAGGAAGAGCTTTGTTCCTGGTGCAGTTTCCCACTCACCACTCCCCCTGGAGCGCCCACCAATCTGGGTCAGTGCAGCAGCCAACCCCCGAGGGCACGGCTGTGATGCCACCTCCCATCAATCTCCCATCACCCCTTCCCAGCACTACAGCCAGGCCACAGCCACCAACCCAAACTCTACTCCTCTGACCACCACACCCCACCCATTGCCTGCTGGGAAACTAGTCCCAGTGCTCACCTGGGAGCACCCTTGCTTTTCAGCTGCCATACCTGTCTCTCTGTTCAATCCACGGCCCTGAGCTGGATGGAGGGTCCCACAACAGACAGAATGGCATGGCCCTGCCACGCACCTGCCACACCCGCCACGCCCTTCCCGAGATGCTCCACACTCCCCGTGTCCTCTCTGCGGTAAGTGGGCAGCTGCAACTCCACTCTGTCCTCCTCAGGGTGCTCCTGGCAGCCCGCAGGCCCCCAGCAAATGAGCCACCAGGATAGTGAGCCCTTGGTCATCTGCCAAAAACACAGCACTCGTCCCTTTTCTAGCAGAGCAGGGTGACTTCACCACCCTACAGTCACCAAGCACAGGGCATTCCCGACCCTACGATGGGAGCCAAACATGAAAGCCCTGGAAAAATAGAATTAGGAGAGAGGAGGAGGAGGGAAGGGCACTGAAGACCATTTCCCATGCAAGAAACCACCCTCTGGACGAGGCAGGAACCAACTGGAAGACTCAAGCGACTCCCTCAGACCCACTGGAACTCAGAATCCTGCACTTTGCAACCTCCATTACTGATTGTAAAAGTGGTGATATTTGTAAACAGCATCCTCACAGAAGGTTTCCCTTTGGTTTGTTTAATAATTACTGTTTAGAGAAAGTCATGATTTCATCAAAAAACAAAAACAAAACCCCAGATGCGGCATTTGAATAGTTCCTGGGGAAATTTAAGTCATGGAGAAAAGAAAGATCACGGGAAAAGAATCAACTGCACTATTTTTTTTTTTTAATGGCCTAAATTAGAACAGATCTCAGGAATGGCTTCCTAAGATAGATTTCTGACAAATGAAAACACAGCGTGGGCTCACCCTCCTGGGAGAGGTGGGGGCTCTGCGGTCGTGGTTGATGCATTTAGTCTGTTTTGCTTTTGATAAGTAGGAGCTCATTCACTCTTGATTCAATCCATCAGGAACACAAAAGCAGACTGTGTGCAGGGAGAGATCTACAAAACAGAGATTCCAGAACCTCAGCTGCCTCCCTTCCAGTGGAGTCCCCTGCTTTGAAGCTCTTCTTGAAGCACACATCTCTCTCCACCAAGGACCACACATAACGTGGTTGAGTGCTCTTCCACCAAACACCCTAAAACATGGGGGCCTCTGGGCCCCCTCAGGCTCCTGGAAAACCCCTTCTGTGATGACTTGGCACCTGGGGGCCCCAGGGCCTGGGAAGCTTGGGTCAGGCACAGAGGCCAAGTGGCCCTGCAGCCGGCGCTGACCATTCAGGGCTGGCTCAACGAGCAAGCCCAGGACCCGCATTCACAGGCACAAAACCTCGCTGGCGGCACTGGGCACACAGCCCTTCCTGTCACCAGACAAGACTTCCTCGACATTGCACCCATACTAAGAAGCACAGCATTTCATCCAACAGATCAAGTGTGGATTTGGTAGCTGTAGTTTCTATAGAGATGCGAGGTTTTCTGCAGGGGAAGGAGCCCTGGCGGCTTGACCCCGAATCCTTCACACAGCCCTCAAAGTAGCCAGATGCTCCGAAAGAAATGACAGGAGCTGGACAGGAAATGACAGCCAAGGCGACAGCCTTGCTTTCCCATCTGCGTCGACCCTGCCTTTGTTTTGCCATCTTTTCACCCCAATTTAATGTATGCCATGTTCACATATTGTGATATCTTTATAAGCCATCAGAAACTATTTTCTTGAATGAGGAGAGGCACAATGGAATACAAGAAATGGAGTGACCTGAAAGGAAATAAGCGGTGGCTGCAGACTGACGAAGGTGGGAACTCCGGGTTCGCGGTGGCACTCCTGCACGCCTCCTACCCGGAGCCTCTGCATTCTAGGCAGAAACAACGGCGTCATGGACTTTAAAGAATTTCTAGCTTTGATGCCTGATATGCTTCTAGAGAGGTGTTCCTTTTTGTTGAGTCGGAGTTTCGCTCTTGTTGCTCAGGCTACTAAGCAAAGTACTAACGTCAGAATTCCCTAGGGTGCCAAAAACACACCCACAAAACTAAAATCCACATCCCCAGGCCCTCACTGACTCCGTCTCAGGGGGGTAGGACCCCGAATCTGCGCTTTCCCCAGGTAACTTGAGCTCAATGCAGCATGAGCACCGCTGCCCTAAAAGGCAAGTGCCCAGCCTCTGCCATCTGCCAGCAGCTGCCCCACACTGACAGACTCTCTCCCCCTGACATCGAGGCCCCACAGGTTGCAGCATGGCCTCCCTAGCCTCTCCCAACAGCACCTGCGTAGCCTGGAAGCCACAGCTGTGTGGTGCCCTCTTTCCTGACCCCTTGTGGACAGCCCCCCTTCTCCCATTCCCCCTCCCCGCTCAGGGACCCCAGGGCCTTGCAGAAGTCCCACCCCAGCCCGGGGACGCTGTGGGGGCCCCAAGTGGCTTCAGGGTTAGTCACCTCCACTAGTCTGCCAGCTCCTTCAACAGCCTCAGCCTGGTCTTCACTGAGCTGCAGACTAGGCCGGGTGCATAGCGAGGAAATGTTTGTTCAACAAACAGATGGGTCTTTATTACTTTCCTCCAGGAACTCACTCACCGTGTGCTGCTCCCCAACCCCAACACACGGCCTGTGACAAAACAAGGCCCGTGGGCCCCTGGCTGGACTGCAGTTTGGGAGCTGTCTGCCTCTGTCTAGGCATTTCCATGTCTTTGAGCCTGGCTCCTACAGCAGCCTCTCTCTCTCTGTAATCAAAACAGGACTCACGCAGTGACCCTCAGCTTAAATGCCACCTCCTCTAGGAAGCCTCCTTTGATTTCCTCCTATTCATTCCAAACGTTTCCTGAGTGTCTGCACTCGAGGGCTGCTGGGAAGCGCCTTGCTCCTTCCCTCCTCTGGCGTTTGTGGATGGCTCTTATTTTACTCCTGTGCCTTTGGAATTACATACCACACACATGCAACACATAAGCATACAAATACATGCACACACATGCGCTCACACACACCCTTCAACAGACGAGTGAGGACTGAGTCTTGCTCATTAGTCCAGAGATTTACAGGGAAAAGCTTCCCAGAAAGGTTTGTTGAATGAAGAAAGCATAGAAGGAAACCAGGCTCACAGAAGGGGAACCTGGGTAAGTCCAAGGAAGGGAAGCTAACAGCCTAAGCCTAGTGGCTTCTCTTGACTGTACCCTTACTAGTGACAAAATCAAAATCCACAGGTGTAAATGCCACAGCTGGGAAGCACAGCCAGGTGCCTCTGGCTTGGGAGCCCACACGCTCCCCACAACCTCTCCCGCCCCAGCCCACCTGCAAATGGAGCAGCAGGGTCTGGAGCTGGCCTCCCCAGGGCTCTATACTAACCACAGCGAGGCTCTGCGTGTGGGTCATGCCAGCTGCCTGGGGCCCACAGGGGCGTCCAGGGCCACTGAGGGAGCAGAGGGAGAGGAACAGCTCCAGCACATTGCTGGGAGTCAGCATGCCCAGAGTCCATCAGCGCAGTGCTGGAAGTCAGCATGCCTAGATTCCAACGTCGGGTTCTAGCTGACTAGCTGCGTGGCTTGGGCATGTTATTTCACTTCTCTATGCCTCAGTTTCCTCACTGGTAAAATGGAAAGAACAAGAAGAATAATGTCTACATTATGAGAGCGTTATGCCATTTCAATGAGGTGATACTTGTGCCAACTCCGCAAAGCCAGAGGCAGAGAGCCTGCACTGGATGCTGGGGTGATGATTATATCAGCCACCATGTGTCAAGCACCACCGTTCTGGCCCCTCTCTTATCCTTTGCTTATTTAATCCCCACCACTAGCCTCTAAGGAAGTATTCACATCCCCCATGTGCAGAGGAGAAATCGGAGGTGGTTTGACTTGCCCAGGGCCACCCAGGTAATCAGGGGTTTGGACCGAGGATCCTGGCCTCCACGGTTGTCACATGGCTGTCTGCCTTTTGCAGGTCAAAATTCCCCAGCCAGAGCCAGGTCCCCCACAGAAGCTGTGTGTCCTGCCTGCAGCGGGAGGCCAGGCCTGCGTGGTGCTCACATTCCCCAGGTGGACTGTCTGGGAAGAACCGCCACCCACTGGGCTTGTGGGAGTGAAGGCCTGTGCAAGGTGGTGGGGGAAGGGTGAGCCGGACAGAAAAGCCCCAGGTAATGTAAATGGAAACTCTAACCCACAGCCCTGCACCTGGTGTTTTTGCATTTCCCGATCCAGCTGAAGGGATGGTGTGTGCAGCTTGGAGCTCACTCCCAGGCCGAGGTCAGGTGTGGCCTGGAGGAAGCAAGCGGTGGCCCACGTTGCAAGACAGCCGGTCTGCGCCTCAAAGCCACTTCACGTCCCAGCCTGGGAATTCTGTGATGGTGCTTGTTTCAACCCTGTCCCTTGGGTGACCTGGAAAACACGTGGGTGTCACCCCCACCTCAGCTCTAAGCCGGTCACTCCCGGCCGAAGCAGGAGAACTCTCTCAGCTCCAGGGAGGAAGGAGTGACGCCTGCTCACCCTACAGACACGTGAGGGATTACAGGCAGGCCCAAGGCCACCTGTCCAGCTGCAAACTGCAAAGGTCACCCTCCTCACACTCTCTTCCCTGAAGCCCTTCACATCGCTGGGGACCGGAGCATGTGGTTCTCTCTAATGACAAATACGTGTGTAGTCCACCCCCAAAATACAGCAATCACCAGGAAAGCAAGGCTCCTGGAGCTGAAAGAATTTGCCCAAGGTCACACACAACTGGCAGAACCGGAACTCAGCCAGGTCTGAGCCCAAGGCTCTGGCACTTTTGCTGAGCCTATCTGTACAGGAACTGCAGCTGCCACAGTTTAGGGAAACCAGCCCACACATGTGACCCAGCGTCGGCCACCCGCTAGGGCCAGCAGCCAGAGCAAAAGCTAGGCCCCGGGGAAACCCCAGACACACAGGAGGCAGGGTCCCTGGCCTTGAATTACAATAAGTAGATGAGCTGGGCAAACTGTGTGCAGCTGACGGGAGCCCGCCCCAGCTGTGGGCAGACGGACAGGCACATGCTGAGTGTCAGGGACACAGAAGCAGGAGGGGGCATGCAGCCAGCCGGTGCCAGTCTGAGAATGCTGATGCCCACCCCAGGTTCTGGAGAGGACCTGTGTCCAAGGAGGAAGGCGCGCAGCCAGTCTTGCCCACAGCTAAGATAAGGCTCTAAAACATGGCTATGGGTGGGGACATAGGCCTGGAGGCCTCCCAGCCCCCATCGGGCAAAGAGCACCTTTCACAGACACAAGTGCATGACCATGCTGGGCAGAAAGAAGGCCTCTGACTCACAGGCTTCTGCATCTCTGCAGACGCAGTGTGCGGGGAGGCATTTGGAGGCAGCCTCTCCCACCGGCGGGCTGGTCTGTGGTGCCCTGAGCTGCATCCACTCCCCACGGTAGTCTGAGCCCCGTCCCCGCCACCAGAAAAGGTATAGCAAGCAGTGCGATGGGTTGGCTCATCCATCTACCACTTCCCCAAAATAGATCCCTGCCCGAGGGCTGTTCCAATGCAGGAGGCTGCTGGATCGAGCTGGCCTTGATCCATGCACCCTCCTATCTGTTAGAACCCTTTCTCAGAGGTGCCTCCGGGAACCAGATCACGTCACTGACAACTCTTCCCAGCAACAGAAAGCTCAGGAGCTAAAAAGGCAAATATAGGCCAGATGTTGGCCAAGAGGCTTAGTGGTTGATAAGAAACGACCTCTGATTCAGCTCCCAGCTGAGTTCGGCCAGACGGTCATCTGAGTGTCTCTTCCAACCTGTCCCCCGAATTGCATGTTCCACAGGCCGCAGTCCCTTGGGGTCTGAGGGGTGCCCTCACCCTGAGCGTCGGGTCCCTGCGGTCCAGGTTCCAGTCTCCTATGGATCCCGAGTCCAAATGAGGGACTCGGTTCCCAAAAGAGGAGGCGCTTTGCTTGGAGAGCAGCCCTCAGCCTGCACTGACAGCACCTCCTCCGTTATCCGGCGCACTGCCAGGAGCTGCACCCACAGAGGAAATGGGCCCGTGACATGAAAGCCCCAACAAAACCAACATTGGGTGGGTTATTTTTATCCTCCTAAAGATATGTAGCCAAGACCCCAGCAGCTAAAGGGCATGCCGGGCTTTGAGGAGACTTCTCTGCAGCTCTCACTCCCACGCTCGGTGCCCTCCCTCCCCCAGTCCCCCCACCCCCGCCCCCGGGAACTGAGAAAGTAGATCAGGTCAGAGCAGAGCATTCCCCATTCTGCCATCTCCACAGGAAAACTAATTAGTTGCCAAATATTCAGAATGGGTAATTGCTACCTGAATTAATAAGGGCAAACAGCCGGCAAGAAAACAGTAGTTTACTATTTCTGAGCGCTTACCTCTCTTAACCCAGAGTCCAGGCTCTGCAGGAATGGACCCGCGTGTGGCATGAGGCAGAACTCCCGCTGGGACTGCTGAAAAGGGGGACACAGGCAGTGAGGGCAGCTCCTGCACTGGGGTCAGTTAAACACTGCTGTAGCGAAGTCACCATCTGTTTCCTCTTGCACACATGTATACACACACGTAAACACACGTGCATACACGGGCACACACAGGCATACCCCACACAAGTACACACATGCGTGAACACATGTGCACATATACGCACATCACAAACAAGTGAGCACACACCAGCTACACCCTGCACACGTGCACAGATACACATACCACACATTCACACTACACACACACGCGCACTCTACATATGCATGCACATACACCATACACACTCATTGTGCACACACTCCATACATCACACCACACATGTGCATGCACACACATTCACATACTACAGACACAAAACCACACACGCAAAGCACACGTGCACACACACAACACACTCACACCATACACACACACTTACACCCCAGGAACAGCCAAGGGTTCCAAGAAGAATGCATCAAACCAGGATCCTCACCCAGGGTCTTCAGCAAGTCACCCCAAGTTCCTCAGCTCTGACAAGGGGGCATTTAGAACAAACTAAGAGTGTTGTAGGCAGAGGAGGAAGAAACGGAGGGAAAGGAAAGTTGAGATGACACTGAAGAGGAGACAGACGCCTAGAAAGGCCGGGAAGAGCCTGGCCACAGCCCCAGCCTCCACTCCTCCTGCTTCCCTGAGGCACAGAGACTTCAGATGCACCCCCAGAGAGGCCCTCAGACCCAGCCCAATCACTACCCTGCGGTGTGACCTCAGGCAAATCACTTCACCTCTCTGAGCCTAGGCTTCTGCTGATGTAAAAATGAGATGACTCCGTGCAGTCATTTAAACAGTTCGCATACAATGCCTTTCCAGAGGTTTCAGTTCAAGTTTGGGGTCATCGCAGTTACCCCCAGCCTTTCAGCCCCTCCCCCATCCCTGCCGAAGCACTTACCTTATTTGAATTAATGCTGACGACTCCACCGCCACAGGGCTTCCCCTTGAGCAGTCAGCCACAAGTCACTTCCTCCAGGGGTGGCCATGACTCTCTGGAGCGCCCCAACCCCATATCACAGGCAGCTTGGCCAAGAGAACTGCAGCTGGGAAACTCCCGTCTGGTCCACGCAGGGAACCTGGGTGTGCATCTGGGTGGGTAGCTTGTGTGGCCTCTGCCTCTATGTGAAGCTGTGATGGAAAATTAAGTGGGTTGATGATGTGCACACAATGTTTTATTTAACAATGTGTTGTAAGGAGTTCTCACATCTATACAGAGAGCTGCCTCATTTTTTTAATGACCAAACACTAATTCTATTAAATGTCTGCATCATAATCTATTCTATTGAATCCCTTTTGAGGGACGTGTTTGGTATTTCCAGTCTTTGACCTTTACAAACATTGCTGTGACATATATGCTTTTATGTGATCATTTTGTATCAATGAAATGTCACACGTGTATAGATACCTCTATATATTTTTAAAGATTCCTATTTGCATAGAAGAACACTATACACCAAGTTATTAACCATGGTTACTTCTGAGAGATATTAGGGAAGAAAACTCCTTAAATTTTTGTAAGTATTGCTTTATAATTTTAAAAAAAGAATGAGTAAGGGAGAGAAATAAAATGAAGTCACTCTTGTTAAACCTCTTAGAAGTGGTTTTATGAGCTAGAGTGGAGCTGATAGAAGCAGGCCACATAAACGCAGTGAGGAGAGCAAGGTCCCAGTGTCGGTCGGAGGGACCGAGAGCCACTCCCTGTCCTGGAGTTTGGCTCCCCCCAGGCTTCCAATCCTGGCGCTCTGTACTGACGGGAGTGCCCTGGCTGGTGCCCCATCTTGAAGGACTCAGTTTCCCCTTGTAAAAAATGGGAAGGACAGGAACACCGGCTGTCAGGGCTGCTGTGAGATCGAGTGAGCTAAAGCATGGGAATTGCAGATGGGCTGTCGTCAGCATACCTGTCCTTCCCTGCTTCCTGGTACATGGCACAGAACACTCTTCTCTCCAAAGAGAAAAAAGAAAAATCAAATTAATTGCTCCTCTCCAGCCTCCTACGCCTTGAGGAGCAGGTGGCGGGGGAGGAGGGGTGGCCATTTACACACCCAGCAGCCTTTCTCCCTGCTAAGGGCATTCCTGAGGACACCAGGGCTGGCAAACATGTCTAGAAATCTCAAGATGGTTAATCATTGAGACCATCCCCTTGGTGATCAATAAAATGGCAATAAACCCATTAGCCAATATTATTTTCAAGAGAGACTCAACAAGCCCAACACAGAAACACAGCAACTCCAGGGTCCTGTGAGCAGGAGGATTTTCAGTCATCTCAATGGTGTTGATAAAGCGATGTGTCCCTTTGCATGGATGGGTCCTAGGTTTGGGTGAGGACTCCTGGGGACCCCAAGGGAGATCCAGAAGGGCCAGCGAGTGCATCACGCAGCAAGCCTCACACATGTGCCCCACAGGCGTCCCCAAACCCAGACTATTCTGCACAGTCCTCACTACCCAGCAGGCCACTGAGTTCTTGTCCCAACTCACCTACTGCTGTGCGACTCTGGCAAAGCAACACCTTTAGCCAAACGCCCCAGTTTCCTCATCTGTAAAGAAACCTCTCCTTCCTCATGGGTTGCTGGGAGGATCGATGAGATGGAGCGATGAGAGCTCAGGACACACCTGCAATGGCTGCTGTTGTGAACACATGGCCACGGGTCCCAGAGGGTTGTTAAGGTGATCAGGTAGCACCTGTGAGTGAGATGATGCGTATCCCTGAAAAGCTGTGCTGATGTACATGCACATGACTAAGGACTTTTGTACCCTCGCCAGAGCCAGCCCTGTGATCCTATCCAGAGGAATCCCTAAGGCCGGGATGGAAGTCACCCAGAATCACTGTCGGTCGCCAAATGATTCACAACTCCGTTTCCTCCTGCCCTTGACTGGCTCCCTCCTTCCCTCTCCCACAAGACCCTGAGCCAGGTCCTCACCTGCCCCCTTCCTGCCCCAGAGTACATGTCTCTTGGATTCCCAGGCCACCCAGGGAACACCCTTTGGCCTTCTCTCAGGAAGCACTTTGAACATCTCAAGTGCCCCACTCTGGAAAACACCAAAGACAGTGCTTCCCAACCCACCCTTAAACCCCGTGACCTGTAGAAGTCCAAATCCAGCCCACACAGTGCCTGGTGGACACAGCCACAGCCTGGAAGCCAAGCTTCGGTCAGTGACTTCCTGGCCCACCAGGCCCCTGCGCCCCAAATTCATTTCTCAGGCAGGTGAGATGGCTCTCTCAATGCAGGTGGCTGAGACAAATTATGCCAGGAATTTGCACATTTATCCTACTCAATAAAGAGTTGCACCTCTATAGCTCTCCCCTCATTTTATTATGGGTTAATGGGGTTAAACATTTTAATTTTAGAAATAACTGCCAACAATTCAATAGCACAAACTGGCTCCATGTCACACAGTTCGTGATTTCTCCATGCACCGGGACAGGAATACTTTCAGGCCCTGTTCAAGTTACCCACCCTGGCTGCAGATGAAATATTAATTAAAGGTTACACTTGCAGCCTTCGGAAAATGATTACTCAAGATAGCAATTATATTTCCCCCTTTTTGTATAATAAAACTGCACCTTGCTGTGCAGAGGAATTAATAATTCTAAACCCTGTTGTTATAGAGGCAGCATCAAAGCTGAAGGAGGAGGCACATGCCCAAGAGGGGAAAACACAAACACGTTTAGACCCACAAAGAAAGTGGCTGACTTCAAAAGAGCAGGATTCTGCATTCAGCGCTGGGATCGTTTCTCAAGGTCATTAATTGCTCTAGCTGCCTAAGAGAGTGGCCCAATTACAAAGAATACAGAGACACAGAAATGAGAACAGAACATAGCTGCAGCTCAGACTCCAGGTCACTAGGAAGCTCGGCAGATCCACAGCCTGGCATGTACCTGGCACCCATCAGCCAACTCCTCCAGGTTCCTTCCAAGGGATTCAGACATCCGGGGCAGCCAAAGGATTCAAGAACCAACAGCTCGTAGCTTTCCAGGCAATTTCCACAGCGAGAAGAAAAAAGGAAGCTCAAGGCCTGGAAAATAGTAAAAAGAATAGCTGCCGTTTATTGAGTGCCAACTATGTACCAGGAAAACTCAGTGAGGCAAGAATTCCAATCTTCATTTTATAGATAAAAGCACTAAAGTTCAGAAGGATTAAATGATTTGCCCAGGGTTACAGAGCAAATGGCGGAATTAGGACTCAAACCAACGGACCTACAATTGCATTAGGACTGGACTGCGCCAGTCTCGTTTACTGTTGTACCCCACAGCCTATCTAGCATTGCACCTGGCCCATAGTAGGTGCTCAATAAATTTGACTTATTTAATGAATGAACAACTGAACTTCTGAATCGATCATCCATGCTTGGAAGGCGAAACTCTGCTACTCAGCAAAGGAGACTTAAAAAAAATTGTTGTGACTTTAAATGAGTCTCAACATTCAGGGAAGTGCGGTAGGTGGGGGAAAGGGTGAGCATGCAGCTTCGCACAGATCACTCCAGCAGGCATGCACCAGTGCCACCCCCAATGCACGCTCGAATGCTCCCCTAGAGGCATTGTCAAATATTTTCCATAAGACAAAATAGGAAATTAGTACATGAAATGAGTGGTATATGGTACGATACCATTATGACTTATGTTGTTCTGTGACCATGTGACAATCAGGCATTTTTTCACGAAGCTCCTCGGGGATCCCTTTGGTGACTGTGTCCAATCAGGCCCTGACCCTGAGGGGAGGTCCCACGGTCCTTCCTGCCCTTTAAGCATGAGAATGGAGCAAAAGAGAACATCCTTACAGCCTTTCTTTCTGGGACAAGATTGCCGGTGACACAGGAGCAGATATGTGGGCAGCTATGCCTGCCTCGGCTGGAGCGAAAGGCCAGACCAGCAAGGGAGAATCTGCTGACGGACTGGAGGTGGGCAGAGCTGCTGAGGCAGGAAACACTGAGCTGCCCTGGGGTCACCAACGTGGGGCTTGAGGGCTTCCTCCTTGGGAAGGGAGAAGGAAGGGCTCCCAAGGGCCATAACAGTGAGAAAAAGGGCCCCAGGAGGCCGGCTCCAGCGAGGACAGGGACTCTCAGTGGGGTGGGAGGGGCAGATGCCTGGGTGGATAGATTCTTCAGGTCTGAGGTTTCTTCTGGAAATCTCAGTGCCGCTGCGTACAAGTCAGCAGCTGGGGGCATCCTCCATGATCTGGAAGCTGTGAGGAGCAGGACAGGATGTGGAGAGAGACTGTTAGGAGACCCCACCCCCCACAGGGAGCTCACTAGCTCTTCAAGCAAAGGGTGCCCTGGCACTAGGACTTCCTGCAAGCAGGCAGGCAGCACACCAGGAGTGCGGCCCCCATCCAGCACCCAGGCTGGTGAGACAGCGGCGGAGACAGCCAGCAGGAGGCAACTCACCTTTCTTGAGTGTCCAGCAAGGCCGGCACTGTGCTAGGTGTGGAAGCTGCAGCCCCTGCGCTGAGGACGGTGCAGCCCATGAGGAGGGCAAACACAGAAACAAACTTCCTACAGCCTGAGTGCAGCCTGGGCCCCTCCACCAGCCACCTCCTGCAGGGGTTGGTGTCTTCCCAGAGGGCTCAGCTGAAGTGTCCCTGAGGCACCTTCCAACCCTGCATCCTATGAGACTGCCTTATCAGCTCACCCTCTAGGATGAGGACATCCTGGCAGAGACACTGATAAGCCAAGGCCAAGGCCACTGAGGAAAGGGAGGGGCCGATGGAGGCCAGACCTGGAGATGCAGGAGCCGGGGCACAGGGACCCAGCGCTAGCTTTTGATCGCCGTGGACACACCCATCAAGCAGTCCTCTGGCTTCCAGGGTCTACTCATATGCTAAGCTCAAGATTGCTGGAGCTCTGAAGGGGCTCTGTGCCATGCTGCGGGCTCCTTCCACTGTTTCGGGCATAGCACCGAACCCCGAAGAAAGTTTCAGACCTAGTTCTGGAACCTATAGCACATCCCTGAATTTCTCAGAGCTTCAGTTTCTTCCACTGGTCTGCCAAGGGAAGGGGGCCACCTGGTCACCAAGGCATCGTCCAGGTCTGACACTCCATGACTGTGATTCCATTTGGTTTCTTTAAATCCCGTTTTTACTTCTTGCTTTAGCACTAAAGCAAACTCCAGGCACTAAACTCACGAGACAGGCCCATCTCTTTTGCCCCAAGTCCTAACACTCCAGAAAAGGCATCTGGAGCAGTCTGTTTCTTCTGATGCAAAATAAATCCACTGACACTCATCCTCCCTGGGCACCTAGGCCCAGAGCCCAGAGAACAAGCGGCTGCCTAGAGGCATCAGGGCCACCAGCCTCTTACCCCCTCCACTGCCCTTTAAGTCCTTCCCTGGTCTTGGCTGAGGAGGCAGCAGGGAAAAGAGGCACAATTGCAGGAGAGAGGAGGAGGGCGGGCAGACGTGGCCAGACCCAGGAGGCTGCAGGGAGCTGGGACTCAGCACAGCAGCCTGGGAACTCCACTTTCAGCCTCAGCTAAAACCCCATGCCCAGAGTTCCTCAAGAAGCCCCTCGAGACACTCACAGGCCTCAAAACACACTGGGTGCTGAAGACAATGGCCCGCAAGTTCACATGAGAAACTGAGACCCTCTGTCCCCACTCTTCCAGCAAGTTGAGGGCATTTTCTAGGAATGGTGAAGTCAAAGAAGCTGCTTTTTTCACATTACTCAGAAATAGGCACTACCCCCAATCACAGATGCCAGCTGTGCACAGGGGCCCATTCTGAAGGCAAGGGCAGATGCACCAGCCCAGAAGCCCAGAGAAACTACAGCCAGCACTGCCTCGGCTTAGGGAACCTGGGGCTTCCTGGGTATAGCCATCGTAGGAGAGAGGGCCTTTCCTCAGCCTGCATCCCTGCCCCTTCCTCTACCACCTTCCCTCTGTGGGACTGCTCCCAGGGAGACCTGGGGCCTCAGCCAGCATGGGCAGGAACTCCCAGAGGACACGGGAAGGACTCCTGAGGTGTGGACTGGAGGTATGGGCGCCTTGCAGCACAGAGCCTAAGAGGAGAGAAGCAGCTTAGGCTCCCCAGGTGGAAGGAGGCACCCCTTTCCTTCCAAGAGAGCAACCTGAGCGGTTTGTCCCAGGCCTGGTCAGGTGGGGCGAGGCTGCTCCTGGGGGAGAAGGGACGCCTCTGCCCAAGCCCCTTCTCAGGGGAGGAGACCGGCATCCTACACACCCATGTCCACCATCCACGAGCATTTACTGATCTCTCGGTAAGTCCCAGGCCCTGTGCTAGGGTCCCTGCGATCACGAGCTCATAGACCAGATAAGTGCAGAGAAAGTTGTAATTAAACTACCCAATGCAGAACAATGACCAGCCCAGGCCAGGATACAGACTCAGGGCCATGGCTTAAGCAGCAGAGGGCCTGGGGCGTGGGCGGGGGTGCAGGGGAGGGAAAAGTCCAGAGAGAGGGTGTGATCCTGCAGGTCTGGCATAGCCAGGCATGAGGACACTCCAGGTGGGAATGTGCTGCCCCAACCCCGGGCACCCCCCAGGGAACCCGGCGCCCGGTGACACAGGCCGCCCTCTTTGAGGGCCTGGATTGAGGAAGTTGGGGTCAGAGCTCCAGACTGGAGTCCCTCTTGCTGAATTCCCCTTCCAGACATCAGAGGCAAAGAGGAACCCTCATTCAGAGACCACCTGCACCAGCGCTTCCGGGCTGGGTCAGAAAAACAGGTTGTCCTCGCCGCCCGCGCCGGCGCCTGCAGCAGGTTCCTCTTCTGGGACCTAGCACGCAGCCAGAGCTCCAGGGAGGGGGGTGCAACCCGCGGTCGGGGGTGGGGGGACCCACGGGGCGGGACCAGGCGACACCCCGCCCACTGCCGTGACTATGCCCCGCCCCAGCCAAAGCCCGCCCACTGCCGCACCATGCCACGCCCCCTCCCAGCCCGCCTTGCGGGGTCATGTTCAAGGTCCTGCCCGCCGCTCCTCCCACAATCCGGCCTCAGGCAGGGCCTCCAGGTTCACCTTCCCAGCCTCATGCCGCACAATTTGCTAGTCTCCACACGCACCGCCTCCCGTCTCCAGGCATACCAGCCACCTGTCGGTGGCCTCTTTTTAAGTCCCCGTCATTGCTTAAGACCTTTCATCATTCCTAGGCCTGGGTATAATCTTCCTCTCTTTTACACCCCCCGCCCCCACCCTGTCAACCAGGGCACACATGGAATCCTGCCGGCTACTTTAACAGCTTCAGGCAGACCCCTATGGTTTCCTCCCTGAGAGGCACTTTGAAGTCCTGAAGAAACACGTGTGAGGTGGTATGAGAGGGGCTCCTCGGTGACTTCCACAGGCCTCCATATCAGGCCTTCCCCTGCAGAATTCCATGGACCTCGGGGGTCCAGGACTCCTTCACAGCAGGGAGACCCCGAACAGGAACCTCGGGCCCTGCCTGGGGATCAGCGTTCCTCTGGGGCTGACTGGAGAACTTTCCTTTATCTGCAGGACCCGCTGGGGGTTCCGGGACCTAGACTTCCCTCAGAACTGCATCTCGAAGGGCAGCTCAGCTCGCACTCCGCGCACCTACTGTGTGCTCTCTAGGCTGGACACCAGGAAAGCTCTGCGACTCTGCTGAGCCTGTGAACTCTGGGGTCAGTGAGACTCCGGGGTCAAAGGCTGGCTCTGCCGCACACCATGGTTGTGACCCTGAGAAAGTTGTCTAACTTCCCTGAGCCTCGGTTTCCTAAGCTGCAAAATGAGAACAGCAATCTTTGTCTGTCTTGCAGCCTTGTTACAATGGCCGAAGGAATGAGCATGGCACGGAATGTGTTCTCAGTTAGAGGCTACAGAATACCCAGCTCCTCGTGCAGGTGAAGAGCACCAGCTCTGAGCTAAATGACCAGAGCTCACACCCGGGCTCTGCCACACACTGGTTGCATAACCTTGAACAAGTTTCCTCATCTTTCCTTGCCTTGGTTTTCTCATCTGTAGAATGGGCATAACATCGTGCAGTGTTTCTGCTTGGGAGGGATAAAAATGGTCTGGAAGTCGATAGTGGTGACAGCTGCACAACCCTATGAATATAATTCACATCGCCGGGTTCTGATGTGAATTATAAAATATAAATTATAAAAATGATGTTTATATTATATATTTTTCCACAATTTTTAAAAGTATGCCAAGAAGCAATGGATTGTACACTTTCAATGAGTGAATTGTACAGTACGTGAATTTCTCTCGCTACAACTGTTTTTAGAAAATGTTAAGAATGGAGATGACAATAATGTTACCTACCTGTAAGGGTCATTAGAGGAGATTGAATGAGTTCACACAGTGCTTAGAAGAGCTTACAATAGTGACCAGCGCAGGATAAACCCTCAACCGGTGTTGACTGACATATAAAATATACCTCATACGTCACTTCGTTTCATCTCTGAAACAACTCTATGGGTTAAACTGTATTTTTCCTTATTTTATGGGCAAGAAAATTGACAATCAGAAAAGTCACTTTTTTTTTTTTTTTTTTTTTTTTTTTACGGAGGCTCGCCCTGTTCTCCCGGCCGGGGGGGGGGGGCACGATCTCAGCCCACCGCAAGCCCCCCCTCCCGGGGTC